>NC_077233.1:18077661-18287661 GCF_027887165.1 Monodelphis domestica
GAGCCTCACTGGATAGAGAAAGAGAAAACTATGAATTATTTATGGATTACTGTGAGTCCCTTATGTTGTTTTTGCATTTTTTACCTGGTGAAATAAAGGTTATCTCGTACCTAATATGTATTGTTACCTACAGTACTTTCATGAGATCTGGCAACCTTTTTACCCATATCTATGAAGAGCTATATTGAAGCAATATTTGGAAATTTGCTGAAGAAGCACGACATCTGGAGACAACCTGGACATTTTTAACCGTGCCTGCGTGTCTATAATCTGAATCTCTGACCATGGTTTATATGGAGAGAAGTGTAACAGCCAAAATATATAAAGATTTTACATAAACCTAAGAGTAAAATAATTCCCCAATAGATAAATAATCAGAGGATGTTGATTTTTGATATAGAAATGATCAAAAACTTTTTAAAAATTTCAAACTCGGGGGCAGCTGGGTACCTCAGTGGATTGAGAGCCAGGCATAGAGAGGGAAGGTCCTAGGTTCAAATCTGGCCTCAGACACTTCCCAGCTGTGTGACCCTGGGCAAGTCACTTAACCTCCATTGCCAGCCCTTACCACTCTTCTGCCTTGGAGCCAATAAACAGTATTGATTCCAAGATGGAAGGTAAGGGTTTTATAAAAAATAAAAAAAATTTCAAACTCTTCAACAATTAGAGAATCACAAATTACACCATTTTTGAAATACTGTGTTCTATCTATTAAATTCAAAAATATAATTTTAAAATGATAAAAAAAAATTAGCTGCTGTCTGGGGCTTGAATTCAGCTACTCTGAACATAACCAGGACTTTCTACTGGGATGCAGTGACCTTGGATAGAAGAATTTAATCCAGACAAGCATTTTTGTGGGGATTAGAACAATGGGCAGGTCTATCCTAAAGCAAATCTTATTGACTGCCCCTAACTTAGATTGAAACATCTTTCTGAATTAGAGATAGCAGGATGAGGTTCAGGGATCGGAGAGTCTGGCTGCCCCCCCCCCCCCTTTTAACCCTTACCTTCCGTCTTGGAGTCAATACTTACCTTCCGTCTTGGAGTCAATACTTTGTATTGGCTCCAAGGCAGAAGAGTGGTCAGGGCTAGGCAATGGGGGTCAAGTGACTTGCCCAGGGTCACATAGCTGGGAAGTGTCTGAGGCCAGATTTGAACCTAGGACCTCCCATCTCTAGGCCTGGCTCTCAATCCACTGAGCTACCCAGCTGCTTGATTAATTGATTAATCTGGTCCAACTTGGTTAGCCACTTGTGGAGATATTCATTCATTTAAAAAAAGACACTCATCATTTGAATTGTCTACAGCACCGTGAATGTACCAAAATTATTTTTAGGACAAAATAAAATTATAAATACCAAAAGGAAATCCACACCCACTGAGTCCTCTGCCAGAAACAAAGATAAACAAATAAGGGGATCCTATGTTCCACCAGGCAATAAATGCTAAACCAAAGTTTCCTTAGATTAATAGGGAAAACTAGTTTTAGAAAAAGTTCTTTGGCATTCCATTGAGTAAGGCTTTCTGGGTGGAGGTGGGGTTATCTGGAAGTGACTGTGCTGTGTAAAAGATATCAATACAACTTTAATTAAAAAAAAGAAAGAAAGAAAACTTTCCCATAAAGTTTGGACTTTGCCATCATGACAAACACATTCTCAGTTGAGTCATTAACAGCCTTCTGGGCAGTAAAGTAGTTTTCCCCCCTGTATTTCCTAGGAAGGTTGAAGCAGAAATTTCCATCTTCCTTTTCCTAAATCATAGCATTTAAGAGCTGTCCAGGGACTATGGGCGTGGAACATTGCATACACTGTCAGACTCGGGCAATGTATTGGCTAGTTTTGCTGAATGGCTCTTTTTCATTTTCCTCTTTTAAAATCCTTGTTATGATGGTTGGCTTCCTGGGGAGGAAAGAGAAAGAGGCTGTTCTAGAAATGAAAGCGACAGGAAAGCAAAGTGATCTCTATGTAGATTACTTTTTAAAAATCATTTGAGAGCCAGAAGGGACTTCATTGATCATTCTAATCCCAACTCCTGCTTTCTACCTAGGAGGAAATGGACAGAGAACTTGTGCGCAGGGCTGGTTAATTTCCTGAGTCCCTCTATTCCTTTTGGCAGCTGCATCCCTTTGTTAGAGGCGGAAGTAAAAGAAAGTCTATTGTAACCCATTCCAATAAGGAGACTCCTACACACACTTCATCTCCCCTCTCTCATGTCCCCAAGGCGATTTGGCCCAACTTCCTTTTGAATCTGAAGTTTAATTACAGGAAGGAGTCACAATTTCTATCCCATCCCCCTTTGGGGCAGAAAGAGGATTAGATCTGGAATCTCTGCATGTATATGCAAATCTAGCCAGTCTTTAGAAAATAGACACCAGGGAAATACCTTGACTGGTCTCTGCCATCACCTCAACCTATTATCTTTTTTCTCCCATCCCTTTCACTGTGAACTTTAGAGGCATTAACACTGAATAAGACTGATGGCAGCAGCCAAGAGCTTTGCCTCATTTTCCCTCTGCTTTTTTTTTTTAACTCTTACCTTCCTTGTATTGGTTCCCAGACAGAAGAGTTGTAAAGGCTAGGCAATTGTGGTCAAATGACATGCTCATGGTCACAAAGCTAGGAAGTGTCTGAAACCAAATTTGAACCCAGGACTTCCTCTCTTCACTGAACCACCTAGCTGTCCCCTCTACTTTTCTAGGGCTTTGTTGAGGCTTCTTGTAGCCTCAAAATAATTGGCATTATGTCATGAGAGGGCTTAGATAGGTAGGTGGCACAGTGGATAAAGTACTGGGGTTGGAATCAAGAAGACTCACCTTCATAAGTTCAAATCCAGCCTCAGACACTTACCGGCTGTGTGATCCTGGACAAGTCACTTCATTTTGTTTGTCTCAGTTTCCCGTCTTTAAAATGAGCTGGTGAAGGAAATACCAACAATACCACCAGAGTGCCTGACAGAGGTCAGAAAAGAGGAATAGCAATGGATTCAAGTGGGGTCTAATGGGAAAGATGTTATCTTTTTAGCAATTCTGTGTGTTCTCCAGCCTCCCCAAAAGTGCTACCTACAGTGAGGGGGTACCTAGAGGCAGGGAAAGAGTGAATACAGTTCACTACTTTAATTTTTCTGTATGTGCAGGATTTAAGTTGACTTCAGGTTGAAGAGAGGGAGTCAGTTAGTCTTCTGAGAAGTTTTTTAGGAAGCTTCCTAAGGGGTCATTTTGTGAGTATGTTGTAGATAACCTGAGAATATGTTAACTAGCTCAGAAGTGTATTGTCGCAGGCATTTATATAATAGAGACTAGCTGACGAGAACCTAGCTTTAGAAACATTTCTCACTGGCCAGGATCTTGTTGCTATTGGAAGAACTAGGGACGCATATTCAGCAATGGAATAGTGGCAGTAGTGGAGGTGAGGGAAGAGGCAACAACTGAGTAGTGCAATGAAACCTCAATAAGACCTAGAATTGGATAATGCCCAATGGGTGGGCCTGGAACTATTGTCTTGGGTCATTTAGGGGAGTTGCTTGTTCTATCTGAGAACTTTAGAACTTGGAGTCCAAGAGTAGTGAGTTTCAGAGCCAAACGGTAGAGGAACATAGACTTGCCCTTTATTAGGACTGTGAGTTATATGGACTGTGCAGGTCCAAGTAAGTGGAGGGATCCTCTACAAGTTATTTCTTCAGTTAGGAGGGACTTCCACCCAAGCTTGTAATTGTATCTGGAGGAGGGACTTCCACCCCAGCACTGTAACTGGAGAGGAATGGAATAGTCTCTTAGAAAATATGGGGCCCACCAGAGTGCAAAGTTTACCTGAGTTCTCCTGGGTTCGAATATCATCTTTGTATAGATAATTCCCAGATATGTATATCCAGTCCTAACCTCTCTCCTTAGCTCTAGATTTAAGTTTCCAACTTCCTCTTGTACAACTTGTACAACTGAATGTCCTGTAGCAGTGATAGTGAACCTATGGCATGGGTGCCAAATACAGCACACAGAGCACTTTCTGTGGGCACAAGGCTGCCCTCCCCACCCCAGAAATCATTACTAGAAAGGTAGAGGGATTCAAGTGGAGTTGTTCTTCCCCTGTCCACTGTGCCTGATGACATTTTTTCATATCCCTCACCCCTCTGTCCAGCATCTCAGTGGGAACACACAGCAGGGAAGGTGGGCAATTCACAGGTGGCAGAGCTGGAGGGGAGCAGAGTGCCCAGGGCCACTCCCCTCCCCCTTTCTAGACTGGCTGAGGACATTCCTCACTTTATTCATCCCTTTTCCCAGAAGACCAATGGGAGTGTTTTCTGCCTCCCCTCTGTGTAGTAAAGGGTGGAGCAGGGCTCACTCAGCACTCATGGTGGGGGCAAGCATGGCACTTGGTCAAGGGGTAGGGGTGGGGATCAGTACTCCCTCTCTAAAAGGTTTGCCATCACTGTCCTGTAGAGATTTCAAACTCAACATTTCTAAAACAGAACTCCTTATTTTCCCCCCATCCCTCTCTTCTTTCTAGCGTCCCCCTTATTGGTTAAAAAAGAAAAAAAAACCCTTACCTTCCATCTTAGAATCAATATTGTGTATTGGTTCCAAAGTAGAAGAGTAGTAAGAGCTAAACAAAGGAGAGTTAAGTGACTTGCCCAGGGTAATGCAGCTAGGAAATATCTGTGATCATATTTGAATCCAGCACCTAGCCTATCTCTAGGCTTAGCTCCCTATGCACTGAGCCACCTCACTGCCCCTATTTTTCTTCCTAGTCCCTCAGGCTTACAACCTAAATATCTTCCTTGACTCTTCACTAGTACTCAACCCAGATATCCAGTGGGTTACCAAGTCTTCTCTATTTTCACATCTATCTAATGCATTTCTTTCTCTTTAATCTCAGAGCTACCATCTTGGTGCAGGCGTTCATACCTCACATGTGGAATACAGTATTAAAATAGCTTTCTGGTTGGCCTGGCTGCCTCAAGTCTCTCCTTGCTCTAATCCAATCTTCCACTTAGCCACTGGGAGAGTGAACATCTGTCCATGTCATTCTCCACCATCCCCCTGCCCACCCTCACCCCCACTCAATGAATGCTAATAATTCCTTATTACCACCAAGATCAAATATAAAGTCCTCCTTTGGGTCCTAGGAGTTCTTCATAACCTACCCCTACTTCCTTTTTGGTAATTCAGGAAGATTAAAACAGATAAAGGCCCCAGGCCAGAAGATTAAAAATAATTGACAAGGAGGTTCTTTGAGATCCAAAAAGCTCCCAGCCCAAACTCCTAAAAACTGTTTTTGTATTCTCCTTGCCCTGAGGACACACAGGTGGGTGCCAGATCAATCTTCCTGGGGACAAAGTTAACTGAAAAGAATGGAGACATGGACCACAACTTCCTACTTACAACAATCCCACCAGTATTGAGGGAAGATGGAGGTTTAACTCATGCCTTCCCAGTTCCACCAACATCCTGGTCCACCCCAAGGCATGTTTTCCTTTTCTTTCTGTCTCCATATAGAATCATTTCCCAAGTTTTATGTTTCTATAACCCCAACATCCCTTCTCTCCATTCCTATTGCACTCTCTAGTTCATGCTCTCATTGTTTTCCTCCTGGAATACTTTGAAAGCCTCCTCACTGGTCTCCCTCTAGATTCTTCCTGCTCCAGTCCAGCCTCCTAAGCCACAGTTTTAATTAATTAATATCTGATTGAAACTCTTTGGTGGCATTCAATTGCTTTGGGATAAAAGACAATCTTCTCAGTCTGACATTTAAGGCCCTCTGCCATCTGGTTTCTACCTGCCTTTCCAGACTGACTTCATGCTTTCAAGCTTCTACAGTTCAGTCAAACTAGATCACAATTATTCCCTGAATCCAACCATCTATCTGCAGTTTGCATGTGTGGACCATTCCCTTGTGCATAGAAAGCATTTCCTCTCTCTTCAGTTCAAACTCAAAGAATTCTCATCTTTCTTCAAGGCTCAGCTCAAATGCTAATGTCTGCCATGAAGTTTTCCCTGATCCATCCAGTTAAATACCTTAGTATGGGGCACTGGGATGGAGTCAGGAAGATGCTGAGTTCAAATTCAGTCCTATTGCTCATCCTGGGAGATTTTTGTCCATAAGTTTGCTTGGGGAGTGGGGTTGGGGGTGGGAGAAAGGAAAGTCTACCCAATGTTCAAGGAATCTTGCTCACTCTCTCTTGATATTAGGAAGGTTCTAGGGCAGTGATGGTGAACCTATGGCACAGGTGCCAAAAATGGCACACAGAATGCTCTCTTTGGGCATGCAGCTGCCTCCCCCCCCCCCCCCCGCCACTCCCAGGTCATTACTAGAAAAGCAGAGGGTCTCAGGCGGAGCTGCCCCCTATCCTCTCTCACTGTGCCTGATGACATTTTTTCACATCCCCCACCCTCTTCCCAGCAGCCCAATGGGAGCACACAGGGGGTAAGGTGGGTGGCTCACAGGTGGCAGAGCTGGAGGGAAGGGGAATGCTTGGTCCACTTCCTTCCCCCTCTTTACATTCCCTGAGGACATTCCTCACTTTACCCATCCTGCCCAGCAGCCCAATGGGAGCCCTTTCTCTCTCCCTGGAGGGGTACAGGGTGTGCCCAACACTCAATGAGGGGCAGGCACTGCACTCAATCTGAGGGGATGGGGTCAGGGCAGGGCCTGACACTCTCTCTCTAAAAAGTTTGCCATCACTGTTCTAGGGGAGTCCATAGGCTAGTCAGATGTTTATCTGTTATCATATGACCAGCCCATTCCCCCCAACTCATACATTTCTTTGATATTGTCCTTTATTCTACTTATTCATTATTCCACATTTATGTTGTAGCCTATTCGTACCCACCAGGACCCTTTGCATTGCCCACTGAGTGATATTTATTTTTAATTCATCAGAGACTGTAGTAGTCTATATTTCACAGTCATACAACAAAACAGCAAGGATTTGGCATTAAAAAGATGAACCTTTTGCACGATGATCAACTATGAATGACTTGACTATTTTCAGCAATACAAAGAGCCAAAACAATTCTAAAGGACTTAGAATGGAAAATGTTCTCCACCTCCAGAGAAAGAACTGAGTCTGAAGGCAGATTGAAGCAGACTCTTTTATTTTGTTTTTTTTCCCTGTGATGTTTTTTCTATTGTTTTTCTTTATTAAATGACTAATAAGGAAATAAAAATAACTTAAGACAAAAAGATAAGCCTTCCTTTCAGAGGGAAGTTTGTTCTCATCTTCCTGTTTAGAGCTGGGCCTAATGCATTGCTGATTTGAATTTAAGCTTGTCCTCCATACCAATTTTCAGAGCAATCTTTGAAAAGTGAAGGTCCAATCATTTCATCTCCCAGCTTAATAATTTTTTTTAAACCCTTACCTTCCATCTTGGGATCAATACTGTGTATTGGTTCCAAGGCAAAAGAGCAGTAAGGTCTAGGCAATGGGTGTCAAGTGACTTGCCCAGGGTCACACAGATAGGAAGTATCTGAGGCCAGATTTGAACCTAGGACCTCCCTTCCCTAGGCCTGGTTCTCAATCCACTGAGCTACCCAGCTTCCTCCCCCCACCTCCAGCTTAATAAATTTCAGTGACTCCCTATCACCTCCAGGATCAAATATATAATCCTTTATTTGGTGTTTATAACCTAGCCCTTCCTACTTTTCTAGTTTGTTTTTTTTTCAAACCCTTATTTTCCATCTCATAAGCAATATTGTGTATTGGTTCCAAGGCAGGAGAGTGGTGAAGCTAGGCAATGGAGGTTAGGAGATTTGCCCAGGGTCACACAGCTGGGAAGTGTCTGAGGCCAGATTTGAACCTAGGACCTCCTGTCTATCCCCTGAGCCACATAGTTGCCCCCCTTCCAGGATTCTTATGTCCTGTAGCCCACCTTTAACCCTCACCAACTCTGCTTTGAGTGCCATTGGCCTTCTTACTGTTCTCTATACCATAATTACCTCTGCCATTTTCACTGACTGTCTACCATGCCTGGAATGTTCTCTCCTCATCTCTACCTCTTGGCATCCTTCCAGGCCCAGCTAAAACTCCATTTTCATCAGGAAGTCTTTCCCAATCCCCTTTTATTTGAGTGCTTTCTCTCTGCTGATTATTTCCAATGTATCCTGTCTGAGGCTTGTTTGCGTGTTGTCTCCTCTATTAGACCATGAGCTCCTAGACAGCAGGAAATCTTACTTTTCTTTGTATCCCCAGTGTCGCTACATAGTAACACTTAATAAATATTTCTTGAATAACTGATTGAGTTGCCAGATCTGTCCCAGATACACACACACACACGGACAAGCTCAATGCATTCTGACATTTCTCATCCACTTGGCTTTTCCTGGGTTATAGGTAAGCCCCACATTCTTTTGGCTACTCATAAAGGTCATTTAAAGATCTCCTCAGGTTTTTGATAAGTGATGCCATTTGCACAATGGCAGTTGCACACAGGAACGTCTGAGGACTTCACTACCTAGAAGCAATCCCTCTTGACTTGAGTTCTCTGCTGGATCTTTTCCATGAGGCAGCACTGATGCTTTTTTACTTTTTGAAATTGATTGCCATTCAGCACATGGGGATCTTGTGTGTTCTACATCTTTGTAGAATTTCTCTAGAATTACTCTGCCTCTCACAAACTGTAAAGCAACCAGATTGGCCTGCTTGCTGTTCCTCATTCACGATACTTCCTCCTCCTCCATCTCAGAGCCTTTGAAGTGGCTGTCCCATTTGCTTGGAATACACTCCTCCCAAGTTTGCCTCAGAATCCCTTTCTGCCTTCAAATGCAGTTCAGGGTGTAAATCTAAAAAGTGGAGAGTTTGACAGGCATCGTCACTCACAGACCCCTCTGAAATGTGCTCTCTATTCTTGATTAACCACTTTTAATTAATTAGATATGTAACTGGTAAAATTAGTTTCTCTACTAAAAGTATTATATTTTTATGAGGTTTATTAAAGATTAATAAAGAAAATACAAAATAATACAAAAAAATACACAAATATATATTTGTATATATACACATACACATGTATATATACAAATACAATATATACAAAAATACAAAAAAAATACAAAATGCCTAGGAGGGCTGAAAGCTCATTGAATTTCACTTACTCTACATCTTAAGAGACATGTGTGCTTAGAAGCTGAAGCAGGGAGAGAGGGTGTAGGCGGTATAGTCAGTTTAAATACCCCTTTTGCTCTGGTCCAGGTAAGGACCATCAGTGAAATTTCAGGGAATTCTGGGAACTACCAAGGACTTCTGGGAATTGAAGTCTGGGGTTCAAATCTCCATTTTTACAGACAGCAAGAGTTAGCTTGCTTTTAGACAGGCTTATTTGCTAAGGTAATATAATAATGGTAGTTAGTACAATACCAAGCCTCCCAAAAGTCGGGAGCATACTTTCCCCCAAATTTAGACTGAGTCCAAGGGAAAGTGGGCTCAGACTCAGGGAACACATAAGGCAAAGGGATAACACATGAAATCCTTTTCTTCCTTTCTGAAATCCTCATGAAGTTCTCCCTAACTACAGCTTTCTGCTGGTCTTTGAGGGTCTGTGTCTATGGAGATTCCATTACCAAGAGCAATGGTAAATTCAAATCTTCCAACTTTTCTACTTACAAAACCTCTTGGATCAAAGGGGAGGGGAGAGAGATATTCAATTGTCCTCACCATTTGCTGTCCTTTAGTCCTCTTATACAGAGTCCAGCTCCTCAAAGAAACTTGACTACCTTTCCTGCTATAAGATTAAAGATCAGGATGCAATGTGGGGAAAAAAAGGAAAGGGATTCTGGGAAATGAAGTCCAAAGGTGCCAAATTCTATGTACACACTACTCAAATACTTTCTCAGATATTGTTGTCATTTAATTGTGTTTTAGTCATGTCCAACTCTTCTGTGACCTTCTTGGCAATGACATCGGAGTGGCTCACTATTTCTTCCTCCAGCTCATTTTACTGATGAGGAAATTGAGGCAAAAAAAGATTAAGTGACTCACTCAGGACCACACAGCTAGTGTCTGAAACCAGATTTGAACTCGAGAAGATGAGTCTTCCTGAGTCTAGCCTTGGCTCCCCATCCACTGCCCTAGCTGCTGTGTAATTAGAAAATCTTGTACCCTTGGACTTCATCTTCCAGCATCCCTTTCCCTTTTGTCTTCATGTTTACATTTGTTATGTGTGTATATAGTTAGATGTTTTTTTCCTCCCTCTTTCTTTTTCTTGTGTATTGTAAGATTTAAAAGAGTGGGAGCCATAAACTGTAATAATTAAAATAGTTGAGGCCATAAACTGTAGTGATTAAAATAGTGGAAGATATAAATTGTGATAGATATAAAGAGTAGATGAGTAAGTTGTGACCACAGGAAATATGTTTTCCCTACAGTGTTTTGTTTTTAAATCAAATATAAGGTGGTTGCCAGGGAAATATTCCCAATTATTCAAATATACCCAAGTCAGCTGGGTTTTATAGAGATTTTAATTAATACAAATGAGGAATTAAAGAAAAGGAGAGAAAGAGAGAAAAAGAGGAATGAGAAAAGGATAAGCCGGCCCTGGCCAGTTCTGGCCAACCCAGGCCTAAGCCCTAAGAGAAAAGATCAGTCAGTCCTTAATCACTCACCACAAGATCTGTCCAAGCAAGGATTCTAGTGACACCAGGCCAGCTCCATCTCAGCTGACTTCACCAGCTCAATCCTCAATCTGAATGTTTCAGAAAGTCCCTTGAGCTCCTATCTGAGCTCCTATTTAAAGGGCATTTTCTCCTGTGTCACCTCCCCTAAGTCCTTACATCTACTAATCACAGTGGACGTTTTTTCAAAGGACAGACCATTCTTAGTTCACACCTGAGTAGACTAAACTTTTGAGGAATTCACACCTGAGTAGACTAGAATCTCTGAGTAAGTTTTCACTCTTTGCTCCTTGTAAGTTCACAAGTTGCTTGACCTTTATAGGTACTTAGCACCCTTTTTGTATTAGTCCTAAAAGAGGCATGGCTTAAGTGTGGGTTTAAGTACTTTTCATTGTTCAGAAAAGAGTTTACAACTTTATCTTCCCCTAGGGCACGCTTAAGTATGGTGAAGTAGAGTTCTCACATTCCTGATCAAGTACCTTCACTGCCCAGATGGGGAATGGTCTTAACCCAGCCTTATGAAGTAGGGTCTGGGAATTTTTAAGGTTCACAGTATGTGGCTGGTTGAGTTCTCTCTGTTTCTCCAGCCTTTTATTTTCCTTTTTTTGCTTCATATTATTATTTAACAAATCTTATTAAATATAATGCTTGGAGTATTTTGGATATTAATTTTTAATCTACATACTGTGCCATATATTCTCTGATATACAAAGTCTCCAAAGTGGGCCCAATTCTATCAACCAACCCCAATACATTTCTTGTATTTTGTTTTTTGACTTAACCTAAATTTCTTTGTTCCTCCCAAATCAGTTGAGGGCTTCTTTACACCTGGTTTATGTCTTTGATTCATTGATTGTATAATTGCAGGAGGTGATCTCATTTGATAAAGGTAATAGAGCATGAAACCATTCAGTTACTAACCCATTGATGAATTAAGAAGTATGGACCAATCCTCTTATGCTTGCATTTAATTATTTTGTTCTCTTTATGTTTACGATAGCCATACTTATTTATCTTTTCTGTTTTCTAATAAAATGTGAGCTCTTGGGGGCAGCTGGGTAGCTCAGTGAATTGAGAGTCAGGTCTAGAGACCAGAAGTCCTAGGTTCAAATCTGGCCTTAGATACTTCCTAGCTGTGTGACCCTGGGCAAGTCATGTTACCCCATTGCCTAACCTTTACCACTCTTCTGCCTTGGAGACTCCAAAATGGAAGTTAAGGGTTTAAAAAAACAACAACAACAAACATAAGCTCCTTATTAATAGGAATTTTTTTCTTTAACCCCTTACCTTCTGTCTTAGACTCAACACAAATATCAATTCCAAGTCAGAAGAGTGGCAAGGGCTAGGCAACTGGGTTTGAGTGGCTTGCTCAGTGTCACAAATCTAGCAAGTGTCTGATGTCACATTTGAACCCAGGTCCTCCCAACTCCAGGTCTGGTGCTCTATCCACCGTGCTACAGAGCTGTCCAACAAGGACTGTCTCACTTACTGCTTTTGTGCTTCTAGTGACTTTGTACCTAGCACATAGACACACTAAACATTTACTGAACGTCTGAGTGAATTGTCTAACAGTAAAAATGAGAGCTGTCCCTTCTGAAAGGCTGCCTTCTCTCTTCCAATGCCAGCCATCATTCGTGATGTCCTCAATATGTTTGCCGATTGTTTTCATAAAACAGATGGGAAAAAATAGATAAAATATAAACATAAAACAAAAAATAGATGGGAAAGTGGAAATAGAGGTTAGTAGTGACCGAGGCTCTCTTGGGCCTTTTGGGGGTGTAATAAGGTCCTGCCTTTTGTATCATTTTCCTCAAGGAGTGAAAGAATCCATCAAGTCTTGAATGCCTCTAACAGTTGTGTCACCATTAACATGGATGATCACCGTGTGAGCTTGGTCTGATCCAGCTATTCACTCAGTGCCGTTCCTATCTTTTCTGTAAGCACCATAATAATGAGCCCTGTCATGGAGTCCAAGGGTGCTGCTTCCACTGCCCTTTAGGGGGGAAAAGAGTTTGCAAATATTTTCCTTCTTTCATCCTTTTCTTGGCCTCCTTCCATCTTAATCTTTAAATGCCCTCAGGCTGGCTTTGAACAGGTTTTACCTCCTATTGCCTCTCTCTGTCTTAAGAGAAAATACAGACTTCTACCCTCCTTCTCAATTTGATTTGACAAATGAGTGAAGTCTATTGCCGTTGGCTATTCTATCTCTTTGCTTGGCAAGTCGATCAAGTGTTTGCTGAGTCTACTCATCAAGGCAATTGGTTTATTTTGCTTAGTTATCCATACGAGGTCATTATGGCCTGTGCCCATTCCTTTACTTCTTTCCATACCCCCCTTTTCTTTTTGACATCAGTATGGAGTCGCCATACTTTCCTCTCGTAACTCATCTTTCTTCTAATTTTGAGTTAGTTTTGCTCTTTGCTTGAACAAGTCAGTAATTGGACTTTATGCAGTCAGATGATTCAGGCATGACTCCTATTTGAGCACTGAGTCATTTCCCCTGTGTTCAAACATCATCAATTTCATTTTTTGGTGCTTGCCTTTTCCTGTCCTTCTGTACCTTCCCCCATCGTCATCCCTTGAAAAGTGTTCATGGTATAGAGCTAGAAGGATTCTATTCAGTACGTGTCTCTTGGGCTTGCCTCGTTCCTTCCTTCTGACCCTTCACCTACACCCACCATTGCAGGGAAGTCACTGAGTGAAGACCTTGAATTCTTTTGAAAATGTCTCTCCCTTTTTCTTCTTTGCCACAAATTATTCAGTGAATGAGCTGCAATTGTTTTTACGATGATGGTCTTTCTGCATATACTTATCAGGAGTACCTTGCTTCAGAGTGGCCCAGTGACCTATGGAATGATGTTTCCTCTTTCTCTCTGGATGGAAGATGAAGTCAATTGGGCCCCACTCCTTTCTTTGCCTCTCCAGGGTGAACCTGGGAGTCGTCCTTCTATTGCCCTGACTCTTCCTTCTGTCTTCTGGATTGGTTTATGAAGAGCAGATCAAGATGGAGAAGAGACATTCAATTCATTCAGTTAATATGGCTGCTTGGGGTCATTGAACAAGGACCCACATTCAGAGTACCAACAGCTAGAGGATATATACACATATATATACACACACATATAATATAGCATATAATAATATATTATTAATATATTATATTTATACAATATTTTATTCTTGTAATTTTGTATAAAGTACTTTATTAGGATATAATTATATCTATTTATCTATCTATCTATCTATTTATTTATTTGTTTATTCATTCATTCATTCATCCATTTATTCATTTATTTAATTATTTAATCACTTAGCCATTTAATTATTTATTTATTTATTTATTTTTTAAGATTTATTTATACACAGTCTAAAAACCCTGGTTCTTAGCTCCTCCTAATCCCTATTCTACCATTCAGGCACTTTTATTACAAAAAGGGGCCTCCAAGGCCAACTTGATGGTTTTCCAAGATGAAAAAATTCATCACTCATTTACCATCCTATTCACACGGATCCTCTCTCTACTCTGCCAGGTGACCAGCCATTGAATCAATCGATGATTCGGACAATCAATCACAAAGCATTTAGTTGGTTCTCAGCACTGTTTCTGGGGCTGAACTTGAAGCTTTCCTGGCAGGGCAGAACCTGCCAGAACTTGTGCTCTGCTGGCACGACTTTGAGAAACCTGGGCTACCGTCAAAGCGTGATGAGGGAGGCATCAGACTAGGTCTTAGAGGCAGACGAGTCTTTTCCGCCCTCCACCCCAAAGCACCCTTCTCTTTGCTCCATTGGCCTGATGCTATGTTTTTTTTTTTTAAACCCTTACCTTCCGTCTTGGAGTCAATACTGTGTATTGGCTCCAAGGCAGAAGAGTGGTGGTAAGGGCTAGACAATGGGGGTCAAGCGACTTGCCCAGGGTCACACAGCTAGGAAGTGGCTGAGGCCAGATTTGAACCTAGGACCTCCCATCTCTAGGCCTGGTTCTCAATCCACTGACCTACCCAGCTGCCCCCCCCCCATGCTATGTTTTATCTGTTCTCTTCTCATATCCTCCTAGTAAAATATAAGCTTCTTGAAGGGATGACCAATAAAAGACCAACTCCTTGAGGGAAGAAATGTGTCAGGAATCGAATCCTGATCTACCCTACTCTGGCCTGGCACCCAGGAGGTGCTTAAGAAATAATAATAACAGTTAACGTTATATAGCACTTACTAATGTGCTAAACGTTTTGTAATTATTATCTCTTGATCCTTACAACAGCCCTGAGAGGTGAGTGCTGTTATTATCTCCATTTTACAGATGAGGAAATGGAGTCATTCAGAGATCTAGTAAGTTGCTTAGGGTCAAACAGCCAGGAAGTATCTGAAGATGGATTCAAATTCAGACACAGTGTTTTTTTTTACTGTGCTTCTAGCTGCAACAACCTCACACACAGGGACATCCAAATAGAATTTTTTTATAATTAAAATGACCAAACGATCCCAGAGAAGAGATCTGAGAACGTACCTTCCTCTCTTCCTTCCTCCTTTTCCTCCTCCCCCCATTCAACACAAATTTATTAAATGCCTTCTATGTGCAGGACACTGAGTTGGGCATTCAAACACTAAGCAGAACTCAAGTAGCTAGTCTTGTATAAGGGCGAGACAACGTGTAAAGGATTCGAGGACTCCTTCCCTGTTCCACAGAGGTGGAGTTTATGACTCTGGAACCCTTCCACAATATTGTGTCAGAATTGATAGAGGATTTTTATTGTTGTGATTCAGTCGTGGCCAACCCTTCATCATTCAGTGGTTTGCCATTTCCTTCTCCAGCTCATTTTACAGATGAGAAAACTGAGGCCAACAGTATTAAGTGACTTGGCTATGGTCTCAACTAGTAAGTCTCAGAGACCAGATTTGAACTCAGGAAGATGAATCTTCCTGACTCTAGGCCTGGCACTTTATCCCCTGTGCAACCTAGCTTCCCATTGATTGATGATTAGTTTTGCCCAAATATTGTTGTGGTTGCTGATTTGTGTATCTCTTTCTGTATTCTTTGTTATATAGGATGGCTATCAGGATATAGGGAGGGCAGGGTTACACTGGAAAATGAAGATGATATGAAAACAAAAGGTACCAATATAAGTTAAAGGATGCCCGGAAAGGCTCCTCGACTGCCTTGTGGAAGATGCCAGCAAGCTCTGTGCCACCTGTGACTTGGATTGTACAAACAAGAGGAGTTGCCTTAAGCCTCTCTCTCTAGAAGACCTCAGAACCTTGCAATTTAGGCTCACGATAGCATCTTTCGATGGGGATGTTTTCACAACCACCAATGATCTCTCTTGGATCAGCACACAGTAAATCATGCCTGCAGGAACTAGTGTTACTAAGTCTTCAGTAAGGATTTTCCCATCAGCCACTTGAGCTTTGTCTCTTTAATAGGTGGTAGATAGGGAGTTAACACAGTCTCTAAGACAAATAGGACAACTCCCTGCTCCCATCCTATACCTGATCATTACAGCTCTCCCATGCTAGGCACACCCCTTGTTTATGCCTAGAGCCTCTGCTGGGTCTTTTAATGGACTATCTTATGCCTGTGGTATTGTATGGAGTCCTGCATTTGGAATCAGGAATCGAATCCTGACTCAGACACTAGCTAGTGGTATGACCCTGGGCAAGTCATTTAGTAGATGGCTGCTTCTTACCCAGCACTTACAGGCTTTCCACAAGAGAAGCACAGAACAGACATGAGTCCTGGTTACCACCTTGGCAGGTCGTATTCATTCTCTGTCTAGGGAGCCCACACCCCTATTATGTCAGGAAAGTGGAGGCTTATCAGGGGTGTGCTCATTAATGTTTAACAGCTGGGAGAGGGTGGAGTGGAGAAAATACAACAACCCTTTAAGTTTAATCTGCTCTATGCACATTCTCTCCATCACTTTCTTAAAGTCTAGGTAATCAACAAAACAATAAATCAAACCTGGATTTGCAGCAGTTGCTAATTTCTTGAGGTGAGGATGCTCATTCTGAAATTTTAACAATCCGCTTTCTTGAGTTAGTTGGAGCTGGTTCTAGGACACCCTGTCTAGCTTTCTTCAAGCCCTAGTAAACTTTCCTCTTATCTGAGAAACTGCAGCCAACAGGACCTCCTCCTGGATGCTTTTCTTATTATCAGATATGGTACCCTATCTGTTTTTGCTTTCCAGTAGTAGGGTAGGAGAGAACCCCAAGAGACTTTTCAGGATCTTCCTTCCTTCCTTCCTTCCTTCCTTCCTTCCTTCCTTCCTTCCTTCCTTCCTTCCTTCCTTCCTTCCTTCCTTCCTTCCTTCCTTCCTTCCTTCCTTCCTTCCTTCCTTCCTTCCTTCCTTCCCCTCTCTCTGTCTCTGTCTCTGTCTCTCTCTGTCTGTCTGTCTCTCTCCCCTTTCCCCAAGGCAGAAGAGTGGTAAGGGCTAGGCAATTGAGGTTAAGTGACTTGTCCAGGGTCACACAGTTAGGAAGTGTCTGCAGCTAAATTTGAACTCAGGACCTCTCATCTTTAGCCTTGGCTCTCTATCCACTGATCCATCTCATAGCCCCAGAGTCTTTCTAAAGTACAAAGAGTGCTAGAAGTTCTTCATGCCTAAGACTCAAGCAATGAGTCTCTTGGCCTTTGGGGTCCTCAAAAGTTTCTAGGGGGGTTTTGGTACATGATCCTTGTCATAGCTTCTATAGGCTCATTCAGTCTCCTTATGTTATTATTTATCCATTCAATGCTGGAGAAGAACCAAGAGAGATCAGTGTCCCTGAAGAGAATAAAAGAATGCCAAGGAGAAGAGGGCAATCAATAGTATCAAAGGCTACCAAAAAGTCAAAGATGAAGAATGAGAAAAGACTAGATTTCATGATGAAAAGATCATAAGTAAGTAGCTGTGGGAAGAATTGCTTTAGTTGAATGATGAGATTGAAGACCAGACTGCTGAAGGTTTAAAAGAATGTAAGAGGAGCAGAAATGTGGCCTGGGATGGACAGCTTTCTATCAGATGGTAGATGGTGACAATAGTTGGATGAAATAAAGGATTTTTTAAGAATGAGGAAGATGTGTGGACATGTTTGAAATCATCAAGGAAAGAGACAGTAGATAGAATCTGAAGATTGGATAGATAGTAGACAGGTACTTGTTCTTCTGGGGGTAAGTGGTGGAAGGAATGGAGTTTTAGAAGCATAATCATGGGGAACATTTTGACAAATGTGTCCTTAATAGTCTAATCATTGGAAACCTGATCAATCTAGTTTGCTTATATATATATATATATATATATATATAACCCTTATCTTCAATCTTAGAATCTACTGTGTATTGGGGTTCCAAGGCAGAAGAGTGGTAAAGGCTAGGCAATAGGTGGTTAAATGACTTACTAAGGGGTCACACAACTAGGAAATGTCTGAGGTCAGATTTGAACCTACTATCTCCTGTCTCTAGGCCTGGCTCTCAGTCCACTGAGCCACCTAGCTGCCCCCTGGATCCATCTAGTTTGGTTTAGGGTGATTGAGGTTGTTTCAGCAAAACTCCTGACTTGAAGCCCAAATCAAATTGAAAATCTAGTTGAAAAATGTTTAACACAATAAATAAAAATACATAGATAATGTTAATTTATGGTTTTCAAAGTCAACAAAAACCTAAGAAGATCAAGGGAATTAATGGGGACAAAATGAAGGAGGGTGGCTTAGCCATTCCAGAACTCAAACTGTATCAAAAAGTGGCAACCATCAAAACAATTTGGTATTGGCTAAGAAATAGAGTAGTGGATCAAGATTGATTAGACACTCAACACAAAGTAGCAAATGACCATAGTAACTTAATATTTGACAAACTCAAAAACCCAAGCTTTTTGGAAGAAGAACTCACTATTTAATATAAACTGCTGGGAAAACTGGAAAACAATGTGGCAGAAACTAACTAGGCATAGATCAAAATCTTACTCCATATAACAATATAAAGTTGAAATGGATACATGATTTAGAAATAAAGGGTGGTACAATTAGAGGAGCCCAGAATAGTTTGCCTGTCAGAATTCTGGAGAAGAGAAGAATCTATGTTCAAATGAAATACAGAAAACATTATGAAATATAAAATAGATAATTTTGATTACATTAAA
Organism: Monodelphis domestica; assembly: GCF_027887165.1. Lineage (NCBI taxonomy): Eukaryota > Metazoa > Chordata > Mammalia > Didelphimorphia > Didelphidae > Monodelphis > Monodelphis domestica. The sequence goes on from NC_077233.1 coordinate 18,096,374, forward strand.
TTAAAAAGGTTTTACACAAACAAAACCAAGGCAACCAAAATTAGAAGGGAAACAACAAACTGGGAAACATTTTTATAGCAATAATCTCTGACAAAAGCCTAATTTCTCAAACATATAGAGAACTGAGTCAAATTTATAAGAATACAATGCATCCTCCAATTGATAAATGTCTAAAGGATATGAATGGGTAATTTTCAGATGAAGGAATTCAAACAATATGTGGACATATGAAAAAATGTTCCAAATCACTATTAATTGGAGAAATGCAAATTAAAACAACTATGAGATACCACCTCATACCTGTTAGATTGGCTAATATAACAAAAAAGGAAAATGATAAATGATGCAGAGGATGTAGAAAAATTGGGACACTAATACACTGTTGGTGGAGCTGTGAACTGATACAACCATTCTGGAGAACCATTTGGAACCATGCCCAAAAGGCCATAAAACTGTGCATACGCTTTGACACAGCATACCACTACAAAGTTTGTATCCCAAAGAGAGCAAAGATGGGGGAAAGAACCTACTTGTATAAAGATATTTATAGCAGGTTTTTTTTTTTATAGTAGCAAAGAACTGGAAACTGAAGAGATGTCCATCAACTGGGGAATGACTGAACAAGTTGTAGCATATAATTATCATGAAATACTATTAGGTCATAAGAAGTGATGATCACAAAAACCTGGAAAGATTTATATAAAATGATGCAAAGGAAAGTGAGAAGAACCAGGATAACATTGTACACATTAATAGCAATAATGTTTGATGAGCAACTGTGAATGACAACTATTTTCAGCAATAAAATGATCCAGGACAGCTCTAAGAGACTCGTGACAGAAAAGGCCATTCAGTGCCATAGAAGAAACTGATGGAGTCTGAATATAGATTGAAGCATGTCATTCTTCACTTTATTTCCTCCATGAATTTTTCTCTAGCGTAAGGATATGTGTTTTCTTTCACAGCATGACAAATGTGGAAAATTGTATGATAACACATGTACTACCTATATCATATCACTTGCCATCTTGGGGAGGGTTGTGGGGGGAGGAAGAGAACATGGATCACAAAATGTCAAAAACAGTTATTAAAAATTCTATTGACATTTCATCTGGAAAGAAACTTTAAAAAACAAAGCCAACATACAGGAATGTGTTTATATTTGAGTTTGACATCATTGCTATAGAGATCTCTTTCTCTCTCCATATATGTAGGTGTGTATTTATATATTTCTAGTGATCATTTCTAGGTTATTCTTTTTTTAATTTACTTTGTTGGATTGATAACTTTTGTTTTTTATAACATTTTTATTTCCCAAAGAGAAATCTATCTTTCTCCTAGTTAATTAGGAAGGAAGGGAAAAAAGCCATTTATTAAGCATTTACTCTACGCCAGGACTTTGCTAAGCATTTTACAAATATCTCATTTGAATTCTCACAACAGCTCTGGGAGGGAGTTGCTTTTATTGTCTCCATTTTACAATTCAGAGGTTAAGTGACTTGCTCTAGTGGGTAACTAAGGCTGGATTTTAGCTTAGGTCTTCCTGACTCCAGGCCAGTGTTCTTTCTAACTACTGTGGCCCTTAGCTGCCTTTATGAGGCAGTGAGCCATCCCCTTTTACCCCCCCCCCCCAAATCACAAATGAAAAAGAGAAGATAAAACCCAGTTCAGTAAAATTAATCAAACTGAGTTTGACCCTGTACTCAAAGATCCATGCTCATGGCCCTCCATTCTGCAAAAAAGGGAGAAAGAGGCATTTGCTTATTTATTCTTCAGAGATAGCTTTGTTGCTATAATTATATAACATTCAGTTTCTATAGAGTATATTTCTTTCATGGACCTTTTTTTCCCTGTTCTATTTTGTACATGGGAATTGTAATTTCCATTTGCTGTTTGTTAAATTCAAAATGAAAAAATACACCTGTCCTCCTATTTTATTTCTATTGGTAAAGCCCAAGATAGCTTTTGACCAATAGTGGTCCATTTTCTGAAGGTCAGCCAGGATGGCCATAGATAGGGAATTTTTTGGTCTTAGGTACTGTCAGAGAACTTCTATGGAGATGAGGGTTGAAGAGTTGAAATTTGGGTTAGTGAAGTGTATACCCACACCAACAAAATCGCCTGTCTTTGAAGTATGGAAATAATAGTGTCTTCCCTCTTTATTATTTCCTATTTACCCTATACATGGCTTCCTTTTATATGCTGTCATTAGATTGTAAGCTCCTTGAGGGTAGGGACTGTTTTTTACCTCTTTTTGTATTCTTAGCCTTAGCTCAGTGCCTGGCACATAATAGTCATAAAGAGCTTAATGTTTATTGATTGATTGAAATAAGAAAATTATATTTTTAAGGGGGTGGAGGACTTCACTTTATAATGGTTCCTCAGTTGAACTAGCTATTTAGTTTACATTTCATATTTCTTAAGGGTTTATTTAAAAATAGATTCAGGAATATTCTAAAATTACAAACTAAGTAAAAAGGAATTGCGGAAAGATGGACAATTATTAAAAGAAATTAAATTCTTAACCAAGAAAGACATTTCCCTATAATAAATATGCACAATAGTCTATGTTGAAGATAACAGCAGATTACCACTAGATTGTATTAGAGGAGTGAATCAGATAAAGCATGGTATTCCATGTATTGGCAGATTTTAACCTACTCTCAAGCCACTGTGCTACCCAGCTGCCCCCTTAAAAGGATTATCCCTGAGAGTGCTTACTACCACAAAGGGATGTATACTTTGTCCTACAGTCATTGTGCTGGGTCAGATTTCAGGAGCCAGAGCTCCAAGATTGTGGCAGAAGCTAAGGTGTGGTCAGCATGTAATATAATACTCTGAAATCTATGCCATGCATGCTGAGCTTCCAGGAGCAGAAGCCAATTTTTCTAAGTAGTTATAGCCCAGTTTCCACTATCTTTAGAGCCCCTGGGTGGATGCCTATTGGGTAATGTGGTGGTTGGTTATCTAACCTGATCTGTCAGAGGCCAACAAGATTAAAAACCTTCATGAAACCTACTTATTTTTTAAAAATTTAGCAACTCAGCAACAAACTCATATTAACAGGTGTGGTGCTTACATGAATAGCAAGTAGTTATTTATCATAAAAAAGTAATGAATTTTACTTCAAAAGATTTTGATTAAAATGGAATGCAAAGTAGAATTATATTTAGTAAGGAGATCATATATATGCATACAAACACTTGTGTACATCTATATTTACACACACACATATTCTTCATTTCAAAGAGGACCAATGACACCATGGGGTAATGTCTTGTGAATTGTGAATTCCTGCATGTGAATTGGATTGCAATGAGTCAGAGTTTCACAGTCAGCCCCATTCTGTCTTCTGGCGTCATCAAAATTCAGTGGCAGGTCAAAAGTCAAGATGACTGGCAATGGCCCAGGTTGCAGTGGATGACCAAGCTCCAAGTACTACACAGTACCTACTTCAACTGCCTTCATGACCATTGGAACAAATTGTTCTCATCTTACCATTCCACCAGGGCAAGTCCTATATTCTTACTATATCACGTGATATGACAAAAGTTAATATATTATTATTAATAATAATATTAAGGCTGAGGTTACCACGGGCATGATCTGTTTATAGCCTTATCAAGGAAATATCAGCTATGGTTGTGAAAAGCTCATCGTTGGGGAAACAAGATCCCAGCAGCTTTGGTACTCTACCTCATCGCCATCCCGTGTCTCTGTTTTGAGGATGGAGCCATGAAGTCCCAAACCTCCATTTCTCACTCTGCTTCACTACCTTAGAACTTCTCTGACTTCGGTACTGCTCCTCCCCTTCCAGCTTCCTTGTATATGTTGTCTTCCCTCACTAGATTGGAAGATCTTTGAGGGCAGGGACTGTTTTTCTTTTTTGTATTTATTTCCCTAGCTCTTATACGGTGCCTAGCACATAACTAGGCTCTTAATAAATATTTATTGAATTAATGGATGGATGGAATAAGCATATTTTGGGCTAGGCACTGTGCTAAGTGCTTCACAAAAATGACTTCACTTGATTTTAAATAAGAACAATTCAAGATTGGGGATTTGGACTTTAAATGATCACTCTATTGCAAATATGAATGATATGGAAATAGGGCTTAAACAATGAATGATACATGGATAACCCAGTGGAACTGCTCATCAGCTCTGGGAGGGGGGAGAGAGGAGGGGAGGAAAAGAACATGAATCATGGAACCATGGGAAAATAAACTAAATGTGTTAACCAATTAAAAACAAACAAAGAAATAAAAAGAACAATTCCACACATCCCATTCCGTGAATATCGCTACTTAATTGAAGTCATCCTCTTTTAGTGCCTCCGATTTGCACCGAGGTAACCTTGATTTCCTGCAGGCCAGGCCAGTGCAGGTCCTACCAGAATAAAAAGGCTTAAAACATGTCCTCCCTTTTGGGAGGACAAGCCACATGACATTTGATAAGGCTCTTTCCAACCGACCTGCAATCAGATAAGTGTTTTAACCACAGCCACAATTAAAGACCAACCACTCAAGTCAAAGAGGGGCTGATGTTGGTGCAAGTGGGAGAAATGAGATTTGACAGATGTGTAGAAAGCGATGAGAGGGTGCTATTCCAGGAAAATGCAGGAAAGAGAGTCTTCCAGAGGAGGGGGTGTCCATAGTGTCAAGTACTGCAGAAGAGAGGACCAGGATGGTGGGGAATACACATCTGATTTAGCAATGGGGACTTTGTGGTTTTGTACTGAGCTAGAAAAAAGTGGTAGGAGCCCTTTACAAGTGATCCTCCTCCCATAGGAAGCTTGTCTGGATCTTTCCAAAGTTAATTTGCATTTATATTGTATATATTTTGTATGTATTGGGATTAAGGATTTGATCAGGGGGCCCTTGATCAATTGAGTTCCCATTTAATTAAAGAAATCATAGTAAACAAGAGTAGGTAATAGAGCTGATAAGGTGAAAAGGTGTGACCCTTTCAGACTTTGGCTGGCCCATTTGTGCCAGGCAAGGCATTGACTAATGGACCAGGGTAACTGATGTCTGATTAACAAGATCATAGAATCAGAGTTTACAGGTAGAAGGGATCTTAGAGGCTCTCAAATCCAATTTTCTCATTTTGTAGATAAGGAAACTGAGGCATAGAGAAAGTAAATTACTTTATCAAGAGTCATGCAGCTAATAATGATCTGGTGGCTAATCAGCTCTCTCCAAGCCCAATACTCAATTCATTTTATCTCCCTGCCTTTCCATGTGCCTTGTGGCCTGAATAAAAAGCAAGCCAATTCCCCTCTAACACAGTTGAAAAATGAGCCATATAGAGAGGGAGAATTCATCCTTCATTTTTCTCCTTGTGACTCTTGGAAAATGCATCAAAGTTGGGAGATGATTTCTTTCCCTTTCCTCCCATCATCAATCTTATTTTGCAGCAGAAATAAATGGTCCTAAGAAGAGATGACCGGGCTAAGGAATCTAGCTACAGAATTTAGTTGACTTGGACAGAGGGAATCAAGAGCCCAGTTCCTAGACTCCTACTCAACAGTTAGCGGGCCTTAGGCCCCAGACTTTTGCTAATCTTAGGTTATTCTGTAAGAGCATAGCAACACTCTAAATTAGGATTTCAGCTGAAATCTGGGTCAAGCTAGTAAAGATTGGGCAAAGCAGCAAGAATGCCAGGGCCAGTGAAAAGCTAATCTAGGGAATGACAGTAAGCGACTTGCCCAGCAGAGACCCAACACCCAGCAATGATGAGCCTGATAACAACTTAAAAGGTACCAGAACCCTGCAGTCCCAGAATTGCAAGCTACCTTGGCCACATGTGTTCCCTGAATGTGTGCCTCCCTGCCGGTGTACTCTATGTGCATGTCCACTCTTCCTACTGATGCTATAGAATGGTGGGAGGGTTCTTCTGTGGATTATTGAGGGATACATTTTGTTTTTGTTAAATCAGTAAATACCTTACCTTAAAGTGGTGCTCTGGCTAGCTAGAAGCAAGGTAAACACACTAGTGGGGGCTCATCAGTTATAGTTTTAAGAGGGTAGAAAACAAAGTTCCTTGAGTGAGGGGTTGTTATTCTTAAAGTTCAAGGATCCCAAAGGGGAGTTATATTGACATATGTATATGTTGTTTCCTCCTAACACAATGCCAGGCACAGAATGGGCACCTGATAGATTATTGTTGTGTTTAATTTATATAGCCTTAAAGCTTTGCGTGGAAATTTATATCTATTGTCTCATTTGATTTTTAAGTCAAACATAAGGGATAGGTACTTATAAACCCAGTTCACTTATCTTTTTATAAACTGTATTTCCCTTTTGAAAAGGAAGCTGCTGAAGGACAGGGATTTCCTTTTTGCCAGGCAAAGTCGTAGACACTGAAGACACAAAATACAAAAAGGAAATTATTGTTGTATTCTCCATCGGTGAGATACAATCTGTAAACAGAGAAGAAAATACAAAGACATACACGGATATAGCATATTACATAATGTGGGATTTGGAATAAGACAGCCCAGAACTGGATCCCAGCTAAATCCGACACACCAGCTAAATCCAAACACCCATGTAGCTTTGAGTAAATCATTTAGCTTCTCTGGGCCTCAGTTTCCTCATCTCTAAAAGCGCCCCATTCCACATAAAACCTTTCCTTAGTCCTCCAGCTGCCCAAGATAATGCACTACGTATCTTCTTTTAATTTTATTGATATTTGTTTATATAGATGCTAGGTCCCCTGATTGAATGCAAGCTCTTTGAGGGCAGAGACAATTTCACTCCAGTCTAAGTATCCTAGTCCCTAATACATACTTGTTGATTGGCTTGACTTGGATTCAGAACAAGCTGGGTTTAAATTCTGGGTCTGTGGTTTATTGTAGTGGCACTGGACAGGCCACTTCCGTTCTGGGAGCTTCAGTTTCCTCATCTGTAAAATGGGGATAATTCCCATCGTATCTGTTTCAATAACCAATTGTGAGGATAAAAGGAGATTGCATATGTATTTTGCAAATCTTAGCTAGCTAGATGTCACTATTTTTTAGAATTGGAAGGGACCCTGTTCAATTGTTTTTATGAAGTAAAAATCATGGCTTTTAAAAAAATAATTAACTAATTTATTTAGAATATTTTTTCATAGTTACATGATTCATGTTCTTTCCCTTCCCTCTTCCCTCCCTGAGCTGAGGAGCAATTCCACTGGGTATGGCTTTTTCTTGAAAAATAACCATGTATCATTATGAAAGCCAGGGTCGAACAGTAGGAGTAATCATTGGCTCTAGAATTAGAGAAAATGTTTCAAATTCTGCTTTTGATTAGTAATGCCTGAATGACTTTGGCCATGTCCCTTAACTTCTGTGAGCCTCAGTTTCCTCATCTGTTAAATGAAAAGATTGATTTAAGTGGCCTTTGAGACTCTTGCAGCTCTAAATCTATGAAGATACAAATTGCCCTTCTGATTCAGAAAAAAGAAAGAAAAAACTAACTACTCAACTTTCAGGTTTCTAAAGAACAAAATGGTGTCTTCAAAAAGATTTTTTCTTTTAGGCTCCTCTATTGTAATAAAAAACCCCAACAACAACCTGTGGCATCATAAAACTGAGCAGTGGACTATGTAGCTTCTCTGTCTGGGCTTCTTGCTTCAGTGGAAAGAAAACAGCGGAGGATCTGAATTCTAGACTCCGTTTTGCCCCAGAAATTTTTTTTGGTTGTTTGTTTTGTTTTATTTGGGGTTTTTTGTTCCTATAACTTGGGGCAAGTCCAGTCCTGATCTTCTTCTTTATCAAATGGAGGCTGTTGAATTTGGAGATCTCTAAGCTCCTTCTTGGTTCTCATCATCTATGATTCTCAGAAAAGTGCTTCACGATTTCTCCATGTCAGTGTTCTTCCTGGGGCACTTTTTATTACCTGAAAAACCAGGAGGCCAAAAATAGGTGAGTACAGGCTATGGAATGTCTCAGCTGCTCCACCCAGGACACCTGGTCAATGACGGGGTATTTCCACACACTGCAAACTGAAATAACCTCTTTATAGGAAAAGGAGGAGCAAGCTTTGGTCTTAATAAAGACAACAGACATTCTTTTTAAAAGCATTGGGTGCTTTCAGTTTGTACTTCTATCCAATCCTGAGCTAATCTCCATTTTTGGCTTAGTGGCGTTCAGTACCGACTGGATTGTCCACACGCTGTAATTACATAATTAACGTGTGCATATGTTGAGGATGAGAGTCCAGTATTTGATCATTAACCAGACTTAGAAAAGTATCTTCTTTATGTCTTGGAATTTCCTATAATTATTTGCTGGTTTTTACACTAGTGATCTTGTCAAGTAAGAATGTTGCAAGTTTCTTGTTTGTTCTTCCAAGACTGAACAGTAGCCATAATTGGGGGCTGAGAAGTGGTAACGTTGATATCCTTTCAGGGAAAAGAAAAAGGCTACTTTATTTATAAATATCACTTTTCTTAAGATTGTAAAGGGTCGGTTTTGAATAATTGCAATTTTGCATATCTAGACAGAACATAAAATTAGGCAAAGGAATTTTCAGAGTCCTTGTTTCAACATGTGAATGCTTAAGGTTAACAAAGTGTTCTCCTCACAACCCTTGTGAGATATTTATATTATTATTCCCATTTTGCAAATGAAGACACAGTGTCTCAAAGATGTAGAATTACTTGGGCAGGATCAACCAAGCATTTATTAAGCATTTACCATTTGCCTGGCACTCTACTAAATACGGGGGATTGAAAGAATGTCAACCCCCCCCCCAACTCCAATCCCCGTTATCTAGAAGCTCATAGTCAATGAGGAGCTTATGATGTCAATCAGATCTTCTGAATCCAAGGGTAAAACTCCTTCCACTTTATTGCTTTGATTAAAAAAGTATGCCTGCATTTCTCTGCAAGAAATGCTTCTTCAAGTTTGTTGGATGAAATAGTGGAGAGAAACCTTCAATAGAATGTTGGCCCTGAAATGTGAGATCTCTTAAATGACCTCCTTGGATTGTGCTGGTAGGTCCAGTCTTTTGGCAACTCAATCTCCAATAGGAGAAGGGGATGAGGGTTTGAAAATGAGGTTTTAAAGGATGGATTTTTAAAAATAGAAAGCAACTTCCAAACAGATTACTCCCTTTGCAATTATTCTATTTATTAAAAAAGCATTTCTTTTAATCAAAGAGTATATTAGTAGACTCCATTAGAAATTAGGAGACAGAGCTATTGCTGTAGGGAAAAAACCTGGGTAAAAATGCCCAGGTGCCTAAATTTAAGAATCGTCAATTTAGTGCAATGGAAAGAATACCAAAGGTGTGTGATCTTGACTAAATCACCTAATCCAGTGATGGTGAACCTTTTAGAGATGGAGTTCCAGGACTTGCCCCCACCTCACCCCCCAGACTGAGTGGCATGGCTGACCCCCCCCCCCCCCATTTACCCCACACAAGGGAGGGAGAAAGCACTCCCATTGGGCTGCTGGATGGAGGGGTGGGTGAAATGAGGAATGTCCTCCACAAGTGTGGAGGGGGGGAGGGGAGTGGCGCCAGGGCTCTGCTCCCCTTACCTCTGGTACCTGTGAGTCACCCACCTCATCCCCTGTGTGTTCCTATTGGGCTGCTGGGCTAAGGGGGTGGGGGATGTGAAAAAAATGTTGTCAGGCATGGTGGAGAGGCGGAAGGAAGGAGCTCTCTGCCTGAGACCCTCTGCCTTTCTAGTAATGAACTCTGGGAGTTGGGAGTGAGTGTCCATAGACAGCCCTCTATATGCCATCTTTGGCACCTGTGCCATAGGTTTGCCATCACTGATCTAATCTCTTGATCTCAGTGTCCTAACCCATCTGACCAATAACATCTATTCCCGCTCAAGGAATGAGCCTTGGAATTTTTCTTTCCAAGTACCTAATTCGAGATTTGGACTCAGGTTTTTTGCTTCCATATCCAAAGCTTTTACCCTAAGATCACAGAAACAAAATCATTAGGGAAGGAGAAAACTCACCTTCCTCTTTGACTACTGAAATTAGGCCACCATGATTTTTAAAAAAGCAAATAAAGTTATCTAGTAGTCCTCCAACTCTCTCCCAAGCCCTTTTTCTTTTTTTTAGATGATTTTGGTTAAGATTTTTTGAACAGGAGTCTATCTGTTGAGACTCCAAGGCCCAAGGTTTCATATGACAATAACAATAGTAAACTTTTTAGATTTTTTACAGACTATTTACAGCTTATTTTACTTACAGCTTATTAAAATGTATAGTCCCTGGACCTCAGTTTCCCAGTTTACAAAATAGGAATAGGGGATGGAATGAGAAAAGGCAAACAGGAGATTGGCCTCCATAATCTCTCTACTCATGTCTCTCTCCACTAAAGTCATTGATTTACTTTTGGAAGGGACCTTAGAACTCATCTGGTCCACTCAACTAATTTTAAAGGAGAAATTGATGTCCAGAAAGGGAAATCGATCTGCCTAAGCCATGGTCAATGATTAATGAACATTTATTGAATACCTACTATGTTCCTGGAAAGGTGCCAAGTTTGAGGGATTCGGAGAGAGGCAAAAATTCATTTGTGCTGCCCTCCACAAGTCTACAATGGACGTCTGCAGTCTAGTGAGGGAAATTAGCACAGGAAAAAGTCACATATGTACATTTGTACACACACACATATGTTTTATGACTTTGTTCCAATTTTTCATATATTTTTACAGCTAGGTGGGGAAGTGGATAGAGAACTGGTCAGAGTCAGGAAGACATCTTCTTGAATTCAAATCTAGCCTCATATGTTTACTAGCTGTGTGACCTTGGGTAAGTCACTTAACCTAGTGTGCCTCTTATTAAGTTTTAAGTTATTAAGTTTTCTTATTTGTCAAATGAATGGGAGAAGGAAATGACCAACCATTTCAGGATCTTGGTCAAGAAAATCCTAGAGTGGCAAAGAGTGGGAGGAGGCTGAAAGGACTGAACAACAAATATTTATCAATATTTACTATTTCGAAATAAGTATGATAAATTGGAACATAACTAAGAAAAGTAATAAGTGGCAGCGTCTGAATTTGAACCCACAGTCTTAAAAAGAGCCTGATGGGGGTGTGGATCGAGGGCGTGGTATGAAGTGCCAGCTTACCCTGCCACAGGTGCTTACGACAGAGAACAGAGGGAGGGGGAGGGGTCAAGGGCAGGGGAGTAGAGGGAGTAACGCCCAGACGAGATGGCCGAACTGCGCATGCTCAGCCTCTGGGTCCGGGTTCGGGGCTGCTAAGCATTTGTCCTTTGGGACCTAATTCGTCTCTCCCCCATCCTCCTATTCCGACTTTCGCTGCGCGACTTCGCCAAGCGTCGCGAGAGTGGAGTACCCACAACTAAGATGGCTGCCAATGCACTTTGCCCTTGGGTGGGAGGTTTCCCCTCCCCAAGAAGTAGCACGGGGAATCCCCCAGGCAGAGTTTTCCCTCCTCACCATCTGAAAGTCTCTCTTCATGTCGGAAAGGACCAGGGCGCACGCAGCCACGCGAATCCCCGGCCCGCTGCGGACTCCCTTTTTCTTAAATCTTCGTTGCCCTTGAGCAACATGGCGATCTGCGCTTCTCGATGCACCCCTCCCTCCCATACAGTGCTCAGCCCCGCCCCGGCCTCTCCTTGCCCACACCCAATAGGGCCCCCGCGGCGTCGGTCACGTGGTCCTGGAAGTACGGCGCGGGAGAGGGGCCGAGCGGCGGGCTAGTGCAGGTTGCGCGCTCCCGCGGCCGGCCGTCCGTCCGTCCCGCGGGTAGGTCTCCGTCAGAGTCACTATGGCGGCCGGGGCCGGGACCAGGGCCGGGGCGGAATCCGGGGTCGGGGTCGGGACCGGGGCGGAGGCGGGCCGGGCCGGCGGGATGGTCGGGGGCCCCTGACGGGAGGGCGGGCGGCGCCTCACGGCGGTTCTTGTCGCCCGCAGGTCGGAAAGTTTGGCGGCGGTGCCGCGTGAACCAGGGCGGGCGGCCGGAGAGGGCCCGCAGGGCAGGCCAGCGCGCTAGGCAGCGAGGGAGCCAGAAGCGGCCCAGCCCAGCCCCCCCACCCGGCCTCGTCCCCCCACGCGCCGCCGCGGACACGCGGGAGCCCAGCCCGGGCCGCCCCCGACGCGCGATGCGCGGCCCCCGCTAGCAGCAGCGCGAGCCCGGCTGCAGAGCGAGGGAGCGAGCGGACCCACGAGCGAGCGAGGCAGCAAGTGGAGGAAGGAGCCAGCCCACGAGCGAGCGGAGTGCCAGGCAGCCCACGGGAGGGGGGCCCTGCTCCATGCGGCACGAGCCGCCCCCTCCCACCCGGCTCGGGTCAGGGTCACGGTCACCCCGCGGGCTCGAGTGACTCCTGGACGCCCTCTCTGAGCCCCCCGCCGGGAATCTCTTCCAATGTGGTTGGAGCCCCTGGGGAATGGAGTGAGGGGGGCTCCCCACAGGCGCTCCTGCTGCTGCTGCTGCTGCTGCGGGGCTCGGCACCCCGGCCATGCCTGGACCGCTCCCAAGGTGCTGACCGACAGTGACCCCACGCGCCAGGAGAGGGGCTGATGCTGGCCTGACTGATCGAACCGGCTTGGGGGGGTGGGAAGGGACACTCGTGGCTTGGACGGGCCTCGCACAGCAGCGTGGCTCAGGAGGAGCTCCTCTTCGGACCCGGGCCTGGCTGGAGCGGGCTCCCTGAGCTGTCCTCAATGCCTTCGGCCCTGGCCATCTTCACTTGCCGCCCTAACTCGCACCCATTCCAGGAGCGTCATGTCTACCTGGATGAGCCCATTAAGATCGGGCGCTCCGTGGCCCGGTGCCGGCCGGCCCAGAACAACGCCACCTTCGACTGCAAGGTGCTGTCCAGGAACCACGCGCTCGTCTGGTTCGACCACAAGACGGGCAAGGTAAAGGGGGGCTCACTGACCCACCAGAGCTTCGGAGACCCGCCTCGTGGCCCGAGGCCCGTCACCTGGGGTCACGTGGGAACTTATCTAGATCCAAATTCTTCCAGCTTTTGGAGCTGGCTAGGAGGGGCCCGCAGGGGGAGGGCGGCTGAAGGGTTAGGCGGGGAGGCAGGGATTTAGGGACCCGTCCCTGCCGGGGGCCCTGGCCCAGGTGGCTTTGCCCGGGGCAGAGGGAGGTTCCCACGGGAGTTTTTGGACCAAAGAGCATGCCAGTGAAAGGACAGGCGTGGACCGAGGCACAGCACCCAAGTCTGGTGAGCTTCACTCTGCATAACCTCGGGAGTGGGTCCCAGCCAGGGCCCGGTCTAGCTAGCAAGAGCATTGACAGGTCTAGGACTAGTGAGTGAGTGGGAGACTTGGCAGGCCCTTGGCAGCGACAGGCTGGGAGTCAGGGCAAGAAAGTTCTCCTCTTCTCTGGCATCCCTGGATGCTGAGGTGATGGTTAGTCCTCTGGCAGAAAGGCAGCAGCAGAAGTAGCCCCAGTGTGTGGCCTCCGTGCCCACCCGCACGTGGGGTAAGCGTGAAGCCGCATTTCCAACGGCCTTACCTGCGGAATCGATTTTCCCTATTTCCTCTCTGAAAGTGTTCAGGTTGGGTGCAAATCAGACGTCCTGCAATGCAGAGGGTGGCAGAGCTCCTCCAGTCACACAGTCAGCTCTTTGCCCGCAGTACAGATGGCCAGATGGACTCTGTGCACGCCGTCAAACTTGTCAAGTGGACGTTTTCACACCACTTTTAATTGGGGAGGGCAGAGTAATTGGTAACATGAAGGCATCCTTTCGAGGACTGTGCAAAGACAACATCACAGTGGCTTAGTTGGAGATGACTAAGACTAACAGAAGTGGGCGGCTTTTTGGCTTGGGAGTTGAAGTAACATGTAAAAATGTGTACAAAAAGAGTTCTTGAAAGCTCTTCAGCCAGTTATCTTTTAAAAGGAAACCATTGGATCGGCCCTATCATTCTCCCTACAAGAGGATAATTAAATTAACTGTTTGTTAGGAAGGCCCTAATGAGCAGAATTAATCCGTCCACAATACCATGACAGGCCACATTGAAGCTCGTGGAAACAGACTTTTAGCTGGGAGTCATTTGGAATTTTGATTTTCCTGAGGTAGCGCAGCCAGTTAAATGGCCGTGCATCCGTTGGGGTTCGATGTTCTTAGGAGAAATGTCTGGGCTGAGAATAACTGACCTTTATTTCTCCCTCTTCCCTGACTCTACTCCCCTCTAGCAGCTGCTCGTTTGGGGCAAGCTGTCGACTTCAGTCAGTGCCTGGGAGCCGCTAAAGGGGAACTAACACATTTCACTTAAATACGGTCCCCAAAGGGCAGAGGGCTCTGGCTAGCTCTTTGAAGCAAATTCTAAGGAACTGTCCAGCTTCTTTGGCTAGCCTGGAGTTTGAAGAAGGAAGTCTAGACCTGGGCCCGAGGGCATCGCCTCGGCTGGGAGCAGAGATTTTGGTTCCAAATGACAGAAGAGGAGCATAGCAAGATCTAGTAGAAGGAGCTCTGGCTTTGGATTTGGTGGAGCAGCACGCCTAATGGTGACTGCCTGGAGTCAGGGCACCGGCCTCCGAGCCTGCTTTCTGGCTAAGGCCTGGGGACGTTGGGTAACCGTTAGCTTCTCTGGCCCCTCTTTTCTTTGCTGCAGATTGAGGGATTGAACTAGATGATCTTGGAGGTCATTTACAGCTTGAGGAGCTTCCTGTGAGTTTTTGAACAATACTACTAATAAAAAAATACATATACAGAATACTTTAAAGTTTGCAAAGTGCTTTGTAAGTATCTCCTGTTATTTTCATAACAACTCTGCAAGTTGGTCCCATTATATTATTCCTGTTTTCCAGATGAGACACAGCATTTCAATGACTTGCTCAGGTTCACACAGCCAGAAAGTGTCTGAGGCTGGATTTGAATTCCAGGCTTCCTGACTGCGCTGTGCCATCTCATTTAGCTCCCTCTTTCACTTAATTCCCTATGTGATGGGAAAGGCCCACAACCTCCCTGATCTGGGCCTCAGCTTAGGCCTCTAAAATGAGAGAGTTGGACTCGATAATCTCTGGTCTCTTCCGTATCTGATAGTAATAGTTGACATTTATATTGGCAATGAAGGTTTGCAAAATTGCACTTGATCCACTGATCAATCAAGCAGGCAAGAAGAATTTATGAAGTACTTCCTGTGTGCCAGAAGGAGGCAGAAGACAGTCTAGCCTCTCAGGGAGCGCATAGTCTAATGGAAGAAACAACATGTGGACAGCTTTGAATGGACAAGATGCAGACAGGACAAATCAGGGCTAATTTGGGGGAAAGGCACTAGCATGAACAGAGACCCAGAAAGGCTTTCTGAAGAAGGTGGCCTTTTAACTGGGATCTGAAGGGAAGCCAGTGGGCAAAAATGAGGAGGGGGAGAACATCATAGGCCTGGGGGACAGCCAGAGGCTGCCCAGAGCGGGGAGATAAGAAGGTCTAGTTTGAGGAGCAGCCAGGAGGCCAGAGGCACTGGATTGAGGATTGGCCTGAGAAGCCTGGAAAGATAAGGCCAGGTCATGAGGGACTTTGACATCCAAACAGGATTTTCTATTTGTTTTTGAAGTTAATAGGGAGCTACTGTGGTTGGTTTAGGAAGGTGGAACAGGAGAAGGGACAGATGAGGTTGGAAGACCAAACAAGGTTATTGCAGTTGTCCAAGATTGAGCTAGTGAGGCTCTGCCCTGTGCGGGGGCAGGGTCAGCGTGGAGAAGAGGGCCTATTGGAGAGAGAGATGTCAGGAAGGTAAAACCAGAAGGATCTGGCAACTGATTGAGGAAGGGAGCACGGGAGAGAGTGAGAAGGTGAGGGTGACACCCTAATTGTGAGCCTGGGCGACCGGGAAGATGGTGACTAGGTGGGTTGGAAAGAAAGGTGAGTTTTGGGGTAAAGATAATAATGAGTTCACTCCAGGACATGTTGAGCTTAAGATGTCTATGGAAACCCAGAAGGCAGTTAGAGGTACAAGGAGTTTGGCATTTAAGAGAGAGATTAAGGTTGAAGAAATATATCTGAGAATCTGGGGTGTAGTTGCTGTTATTCCCATTTTTCAGAAAAAGCACGAAATGATTTGCCTGTAGTCACACAATAAGTTACTGTTTGAGGCAGGATTTGAATCCAAGGCCTCCTGACTCCAGGTCCAGCTGTCTTCTATTTCCTGCTTTATTGCTTTTTGTTTCATTTGTCAACTGGTAGAGATAGACTTTTGAATTCCGAGTTTATTGTGGGCTCCTAGTGGCCTTTTTCATGTCAAACTTATCTGCAGAACATGCTATGATTGTTTTCACTCAATAGACAATAAGGATGAAGTTGAAAATATGCTCCCCCAAATGATAACCAGAGCATTTTCCAAGTCTGCCTCTGGGACTCATGCTTGTGCTGAGCCAGTGTTCTCTGTCTACCTAAAGTTTCAAATGGAGGCCGAGGAGGAGGAGTAAAGCTGAAATTGGGGCCCAGTCATTAGTGGTAAGTTGGTGTGACATAGGGACCCCTCCTTATACTGGACCCTTTGTGAGGAAGATCCAATGGACTGGGCCAGGATAGAGGCTCCAGGCTCTTTATTCTACTGCCTTTTTACCCCTCAGGGTCATGCTGGGGAATCAGGAAAGGCTTCCTGTAGGAGGTGGCTCCTGAGCTGTGAAGGAAGCTAGGGACTGAGGGGAGGCTTTGGTGAATGGTCAGGGATGGAGAGCAGATCTCTGGGAATAGCCTGCAGGCCATTTGTGCTAGGACATATTGTGAAGGGACAGCAACCTGCAGGGTTGGCCTGGGGCCAGGCTGGGAAGGACTTTTTGTGCCAAGCCCAGGAGTCTGTATTTAGTTGAGGGGCCAAGATCTTCACTGAAGGGGGCCAGACCCCTCCGTTTACTTCTTTGAAGACTGACCACAAGGTATCCCTTGGTAGAATGCCAGTTCCTTGAGGACAGGAACCATTTGCTGCTAGAATGCCAGGCATGTGGTGAGTGCTTAACATGTGCTTGTTGACTGACTGTGCTTTAGGAGGTGATTTAGGTCAATTTTGGAGTATGGATGCATGAGACCAGGGAGATGCTGGGCTGAACACAGAGGGGCCAAGAAGGGTCCACTAGAGAGGAGCTGAGGGCCCAAGCTAGGGAAGTGGGTCTGTGATGAAAGGAAAGGGGCCAGGGGTCAGGGCTCTTGTAGGAACAGAGACCCCAAGACATGAGCGGGGAGGGAAACCAAGAGCTGTGGGTGACTCCAGGCCTGTGAACCTGGCACTGAAGGGGAGGGTGGGTGCCAGAGCTGTTTGGAGGAGAGAGTGCCATTTGGACTTAGGGAGTTGGCTAGGCCCATTGTGGAGGCGAGGGGTGAGAGGGAGATCAGAAGAGAGACATGGCGGCTGGATATAGAAATTTGGGAGTCCATAAGTGACCCCTTGGAAGCTGATGATTTTGCTGAGAGATGGTGTGGAGAAAAAGGAAGGCCCAGGACAGAGCCTTGGAAAAGACTCAGGGTTAAGGTTTGGAAAATGGCAGTGATCCATCTGGGAAGGACAGTTAGGGAGGAGAAACCTCAGGAGGGTCCTGAAAGCAAAGGGAGAGGAGAATATTTAGGGAGATGGGTGGGTCATTGGTGTCAAAAGCCACAGAGGTTTAGAAGGAAGAAGAGTTGGAGAGCCATTAGGAAATTTGGATGAGGAGTAAGTGGCATAGTAGAAGCCTGCTTGAGGCAGATTAATGTACGATCATTCAGAGCTTAAGGGGTATCAGGACATAGGATGGGGATTTTAGTGGCTTTTGTTTGGAGGAGTTTGAAGAGTTAAACATTTCAACAAATGGTGGAATCTTCAGTGACTGATGCTAATGGCAGTAGGCTGATAGATAGGGTGTTTGCATTAGATATGAGTTTGAGGAAATGGAGAATGTTTATCAGGCAGTGGTTAATGAAGAATAGTTTTGAAAGCCAGGCTCCTTTTTCATTTAATTTTTAATTGCATCTCAGGATAGTGAAAAAGAAAATGCTAAAAGAAGAAATTCTTTCTGTTTAGAGGAATAACTATGTACAGGCATGAAACAGGATTAACTTTTTTTCTATCATCTTTTGGATTCTTCCTCTTGATAATACTTTTTTCTCTGACTGGTTGCCTCTTTAAAGGGATACGGCTAGGGATTGGCCCTATTTTTATTGATTTAGGGAACACCCACATGAGGAAACTCCCTCCAGCTGCGTAGGTTGGTGCTTTCTCAGCCCCTGTCACCTTAGTTACCCAGAGCAGAGGCAGCAGCCACACAATCTTGATCATGGCCTGAGCCAGGTTAATTTGCAATTGCAGTTGTGGAATATTTAACAAAATCAGTAAAGACCCTGTAAAACATAGATAATAATACTAATAAGTGGTTTTCTTTTTTCTTTTTAAATTTTCTTTTCTTTTTTAATTAAGTGGTTTTGTAAGTCATTATACAGCCTGAAGGGATCCTCATTTGGGAATTATAAGGTTCTTGTTTTTATCTGAGTTTGATGACCATTGGCCTAAAGTATCATCTTAGGTGGGAATTGAATCAGATCTTCTTGGCTCAAGCCCAGCACTGTGTCCACTGTGACACACAGATTCTTTGAGCAAAGTGACATTTCAGCTTAAGTTCTGTTGCTTTCCCCCTCTTTTACAAGTGAAAATGGTGGTGAGAGAAAGGTAGTAAGATTGATGTTCTTGATGTGAATTACTTAATATTTATTTCAGGTGAAGAAAAAAAGGATAGCAGTTAGTTTCTACTAGACCCTATCCCCAAAGAAGCCTAGAACTTTTCCTTCTAACCTCTGTAGTCTTGAGTTAAAGAGTTTTGGGTCTAAAACAGCCAGGTTCTTATAATAATCTAATACTTGTTGACCAGGCGTTTTCAGTTGTCTGACTCTCCATTTGGGGTTTTCTTGGCAAGGATACAGGAGTGCTTTGCCATTTCCTTCTTCAGCTTATTTTATAGAGGAAGAAACTGAGGCCAACAGAGTTGTGACTTGTGTAGGGTCACACAATGTCTGAAGCTAAATTTGAATTCAGGAAGCTCATCTTCCTGAGTCCAGGCCCCAGTGCTTTATCCACTGTGCCTCCTATCTGCTACTCATCTAGCATTATATGCATTTTTTAATGTTGTTTTATTCAGATAAGTTTATTGATGCCTTTTGTTTGTATATCCCAGTAATTTCTGAATATTAATCCTCTCTCTAAAGCCTCTCCCTTCATTAACCCCTTCCTGTAACATGGGAAGACAGACAAAACAGTTGTTCTAGTAACTGTGACTGAAAGTGTATGTATCATTCTGTTCCCATCTCCACTGAAAAGGAAATGCTTTTTCTTCATCTGTTGTTATTAGAATTACTCAGGCCGGTGTGATTTTCAAAGTCATTTTTCACCTCTGGGTATTTTCTACCCCAGACCTATGAGAGAGGCAGGGCAGGTGCCAGTCCCATTTGATGCATAAGGGAAAAGTACCTTAGAAATTGCAGGTGACTTATTCAAGAGGAGTGGCAGTACCTGTCCTAGATCCCAGGTCTTACGAAGAGGCCTTAAAGTAGCCCACCAGACTTTTCTGCTTAGAAGTTTTATTGTTGACTCCATATTTTGCAATTTGTTGGTAAAGAATCTTGGTGTTTTTGTTGTAATAATTGTTTTAAAAAGAGGTGTTTTGGGAGTTTTAATCTCCCTCTCCTGCTAGTGATCTACTATCTTGAACTGTAATCTAAACCATGGCTTTGTGGACAACAAAATGTCATATGACAGAATTGCAAAGACTGGGTCAGCTTCCATTTTTGACTTCTACCATTGCCCCTCTTAGAGGCAGTTTAAGGTTCCTTATCTTCTTTGGCCTCTATTTGGGGGCATGTGCATATGAAATGAGACATTGACATTGAATGGCATTGACAATTTTTATCTTTAAGACAAACTTTTTTAAAGGTGTGGTTTTCCTACAAACCTTAGAACATGGTTTAATTCGTTTTTTTCTTGCTCTATATGTTTGATTGTTAAATATGCTAATCTTTAGTTGTGCCATGAAAACATAGTTAGACATAGAAGGATTTTGTTTAAACCCTTATTTTCTGTCTTGGAATCAATATTAAATATCAGTTCCAGGGCAGAAGAGTAGTAAAGGGGGTAGGTATTTGGGGTTAGGTGACTTGCCCAGGGTCACACAGCTAGGAAGAATCTGTTTGAAATGTTTGAACCCAGGACCTCTGGTTTCTAGGACTTAACTCTCTATGCACTGAATCACCTAGCTGCTTAGACGAAGATTTTAAAAATTTTGAGATCTTTTAGGCAGATATTTTCATTTAAATTTGTAACTACAATATTGTGACTTTTGACTCAGAATGGATATAACTTCATATAGATGTTTTTTTAAGGTGTTGTGTGAGGAAGAGCATTTGACTAGGGTAGGAGTCAAGAAATTGGATTTCTAGTCTCCTGTATCACAGATTAGCTGTGTAACCTTGAGCAGGTCACCGGACTACAGTTTTTTCACCTGTAATATGAGGAGGTTGGCCTAAAAGATCATTTAAGATTCCTATCAATTTTAGCATTCCATGACTATGATAAACATGCCTGAAATGTTACTTGTATTTAATAGAATTCCATAAAATTTGTGAAGTATCCTTGTTTTTTTGCATATTGTAGTAGAAGAAATCGGCATATTTGTTTACATGTGGAAATTTTCTGTAGTAGGTTACAAAAATGGACAAATATGCTAAGAAATCTTTTAAATTGCTATTTTGCTTTTAAAAAGTAAGAAAAATGTTTATTCCCAGTAACTCTGAGATCCCTCTGATAGGCAGACAACTCAAGGATGTCAAAGACAGAAAGTAAATCTATTTACATACAGACATTTACAAAAGCTGCACTTTTGTGGTAGCAAAGTCCTGAGACAAGGTGGATGTCTGTTAGGGAGTGGCTGGACCCATGGTGGGGTCTGAGTGTAATGGGACGGTATTTGTGTTGTGAGAAAGGATGATTATTATAAAGAGTTAAGAGAAGTGTTGGAGAACTTGGGTGATCTGATACAGAACCAAGTAAACAATATATGTAATACCTATATCTCAGAAAGCATGAAAGAGAGATGAGAACAACCAATCCCCAGACAAAGGTGCCTGTACTTTTATGCTGTCTCTGTCCAGCCTAGATTGCTTCTTCATGTGCTTGGTCAGGTCTTTCCTCCCTGATTTCATCTCCCTTCTTGCCATTTTCATAACCTCCCCTTGGGGACTGTGGTGGTTGAGTCCATATGTAGTGCTTATGCTTCTGTTGCCAGTAGTGCACGTTCCATCTTGTGTTTGTTTGCTCTTCTACCAGATTCATCTATGAATGCTGGAGGGGTCCCCTGACTTAGTTGGATTTTCCACCAGGTTCTGTGTGGGTCTTGTTCCTAATTGGATCACACTTTTTGTGAGGCTCCCTGAGCTGGTGTTGCCTTTGGTGGCCAGCTCGAAGCAAATTATTGCCTGGAGGAGGTGTTTTCTGGACCCTGTCTGCCCCCTCATTCTGGGGGCAGACTTTAGTTTCGGTTACACTTTTACAAGACCCTGTGTGGTTTCTTTTTTTGCTCATTCCCCATTTTTCAGAGCTAACAGATCAGCTCTGCCTCTTCCTCACTTCTGACTCTTAGACTCCTTCCCTGAGGCCTGCCTCCTCCAGGAAGCTTCTTGATTTTGCCAGCTGTTAGTACAATCTCCTTTCTCCAATTATTTTGTATTTATCTGTTTAAGCAGTACATCCTTCAATAGAACGGAAAGTCTTCAAGGGAAGAGAGGGACTAGTTTTCATTTTTGTCTTTGGCCTGTGAACTCCTAAAGCTGAGCTTTGCTTGGAATAGATACTTCGTAGAAATGCTTGTTGGATGTAGTTGAAATTTGAATCAAGTTCTCTAGGATATCAGAAAGTAAAAGGTCAGCATCAGAAGGGTCCTGCTGAGGATATGGAGACACAGAGACGTGTCAGAAGGAGTGCTGACTTGGAAAGCAGAGGACCCACACTCAAATGCTGCCTCTTTGACCTGGGCAAGTCAGGTGATTTTTCTGGGCCTCAGT
The DNA here is from genome assembly GCF_027887165.1 of Monodelphis domestica. Classification (NCBI taxonomy): domain Eukaryota; kingdom Metazoa; phylum Chordata; class Mammalia; order Didelphimorphia; family Didelphidae; genus Monodelphis; species Monodelphis domestica. The sequence goes on from NC_077233.1 coordinate 18,118,332, forward strand.
TTCTTCTTATGTAAAATAAAGGATTGATAAGATGGCTTTGTTTTAGAGGCTTCCTCTAGCTCTAAATCTGTGATCTGGGCCTTTTAGGCTAGGCAGTATTTGAATCAGTAATGTGGATGAATAGAGAGAGATGGTGTTCCAGATGGAGATCAGAATGAGCAGAAGCATGAAGGAGAGCATGAACTGGGTCCAGGAAGAGGTTAGCTGTGCTGGAGCATGGAGAAGAGTAAAGACTAGGCCTGGTTTGCCAGGGAGAGAGTCCAGTGAAATCCCCAGGTACTCAGGACTTTTGTCTAGAGTAGGTGAAGTCTCCCCTCCCAGGGGTATTGGTTTATTGCCGAGGTGAAGGGCAAAAAGGGAAGGTTTGCTTACCAGATACCTCTTTATTCTGCATTCTCTGACCCCCGGGATCTTCTCGTGATAGTTTGGATTTCTGTTCCAAGGACATTTGTTGCAAAAGCCTTTCACTTCTAATTAAGTATCTCCTTTCTACTGTTAATCTCTTTGTACAACTCAGCTGCCAAGGCTCCCTTTGCTGCAGCTCTGGCGGACTTTTCCCTGCTCTAGGTGGCAATGCCCTTCCTCCTTGTCACACCTTTCATGTAATAATACTTTCCTTTTGCATCTCTCAGATCCTTTTTGTGGGTTTATTTTGTAATGTTGTGTTTATGCATGCCTACTCCCTTGCAGACTGAAAGATATCTAAAACGTTGTCTCTTTCTCAAGCCTGGAATCTTGAGGGCACAAAAAAGTACTTTTAACATTGACCTGTCACCAACCCTTTGGGGCTGATAATTTACCATAGTGATGAGACTGGGTTCTAATAGTAAGGAGTTGGGGGGCAGGTGGCACTAGGGAGTTAGGAGTCAAGTTAACCTTTGCCAGGGCAGAGAACTCACATATCGAGAATGTGAAATTCTCTTTGCTTCGAATTTTGACACCCCCCCCCCCCCCTTAGTAACAACTAAGACAGAAGGGCAAGGGGTAGGCGAATGGAAATGATTTGCCCAGGGTCACACAGTTAGGAAGTATCTGAGACAAGATTTGAACCCAAGTCCTCCCAACACCAGCCATCCACTGTCCCAGTGCCAAGCTGAGGCCTTTTATTTTAAATAATAAAGCCTTTGACCTCTTCTTTGCTGGCTTCTCCCTTCTCTTGTCCCTTCTCCATTGGTATCTTTGCAATATATGGAGGATATAGAAGAATTCCAGCATGCTGAGAAGACTCTGTGGAAGCTTTAGGGCAAGACATGGATTAAGTGAATGTTAGGCCCTAGTGCTCCCTCCTTGGAGTGGAGGTGTCCACCAGATCAATGACTCAGAATAGAGAGGATCAGTCAAGCCCCATATTTGGGGCTGGGCCTGTGAACTTGTGCCTTATATGCAAAATAAAGAGGATAAACACAAATCAATGATACTGTTTTCCAGTTAATACTTCTGTAATTTTGGGGGACTCACACTCATTAGATGGAACGGTTGAGCTCTCAACATCCATTTCCCCCAACGGTTCTTTTGTTCTACTCCCCATCATTACACTTCAATGCCATGTTTACCACAGTGGGAGGGAAGGAAGGAGGCCCAATCATAATGTCACAGATGCAGGACAATACCTTGGAGAAAGTCTCACATAGGCAGTTGTTTAAAAAAATAGACTGAATAGAACTTTATGTGCCAGGCCATGAGCTAGACGCTGAGGAACCAATCCAATAAAAGGCCCCTTGAAGGAGGTGGCCCTGGAACTGAGCCTTGAAAGAAGCCAGAGTTTCCAGGAAGTGAGAGAGAAAGCATTTTAGATTGAGGGTACCCAGAGCCTGAAGGGGTAGGGGGTGGGAGATGGAATGTCATGGTTGGGGAGCAGCAAGTAGTCTTCTATCTAGGATTACTGGAACATGGAGTCTAGGAACTGTGACTGTTAGCCTGGAAAGATAGCCCAGACACAGGTGCCAGAGGTGTGTGTATTTTGTCCAAAAGGTATTGGGGAGCCATTGAAACTTCATGGGCATGAGAGTGAGCAGGCTAGATAGAAAGGTATAGCCTGACGTCAGGGAAACTGGTGAGGAGCATCTTGTCCTCGTACTCCAGGAGAGGTGACAGGCCTTATCTAAGGTGTTGGTGGTGTGGATGGAGATTAGGAGATACAGAGGGAGTAGAATCAATAAGAGTGGGCAGTGGATGTTTATGCCCCTTCTTTTGGTTTTTACTCTTTAGTATATGGACATCAATTTTCATAAGATCTAAAATAAGACAGATCTTTCCCCTCCAAATTGAGCAGAAGGAACACCTAGCTTTCTTTGGGTTTGCATGATCTCAGTGGGAGAGGAGTGGTCTTAGGGAGTGGAGGGAGAGCTGAGGCTGTCCACATCCCAAACATCTGGTATTGAGTTTTGCTCTAATAGAGTTCAGCCTCTCAGACCTTTTGACTTCTAGGGTTGTTGGACCCTTACACCAGGAGGTTGGAGCTCTTCTTTTAGATTTCTTTCAAAGCTTTTTAGAATTGTCCAGAGCTGTTGAATTCTTAACTTTAGAAATAACTGTAGATGTTCCTTCTCTGATCTCATTCGTGGCATGACAGTTCCATCTTTTAATACCTCTGACAGTTAGCACCCTCTGTTCCTTTTCACACCTGCTAGTGTCCCTATCCATAGCAGCTCTCTCCCCCCTGGTTCTTAGCTGTTTCTTCTCTCATGGGCTTGAAATGTGGACAATGAGATTTGTGCCAGGTGTGTGCAAAGAGAGGAGTCTGATCCATGGAAGGAGTTTACAGTGTGCTCTAGAGCTTTGAAAACATCTCTGGCCCTTTTAGCAGCCTTTTTGTGTGTGAGATAAATTAGAAGGCTAAGAATTGTTTTGTTTTCCTTTTTATGACCAAATGTGTGTATTTATCAGTGTAATTTCTGGTAAAAAACAAAACAACAACTTCCTTTGCTTTTTCTGTCACCCAGAGTCTTAAAGAGTTGACTAGAAGAAGTGAAATGACTTGTTGTGGGTCATATAGCCCATGGGTCAGAGACAGGACTCAACCAGGTCTTACTATCTTTGAGGCCATTAAGTCCCTCTGGCTTTTAAGATGTGAGTTCTCTCAAAAGGAAGTGTTAGTGGATATTGTATTTGAGATGATGTGTTTGGCTGGGCAAGTTCAGTGCCCTTCATACAACATATCTTTTAACGAAATCTATTTCTTTGAATTGGGAAACATGTATTAGAATGACATTTTAGGAAGAAAAAAACTTTACCTTTTGCTTAGTGAATTAAATTGGTTTTATTTAAAGCAGAAACATTGTTTAATCTTATTCTCCCTCTGTGAAGTCCATATAATTTGGGTTTGCTGGGTCTAATTTTACAGGTGGGGAAAGATTGAAGCTGCAATTTGCATGAAGTCATATGGTCACAATTTCGACATTTCTACCCCTTCTCTCTTATTAGAAGGCTTCCCCCCTTCCCCCAACTGTTGACTAATTGGCCAGACAGATTAACAAATTATGTTGTTTTTGTTCAGTTGTTTCATGTGTGTCCAATTCTTCTGTGATCCCATTTTGGGGTTCTCTTGGCAAAGATACTGGAATGGTTTGCTATTTCTTTCTCCAGCTCATTTTACAGAAGAGGAAACTGAGGCCAACAGGATTAAGTGACTTGCCCATTTACTCTTTAAGTGTCTCAGGCCAGATTTGAACTCATGAAGATGAGTCTTCCTGACTGCAGGTCTGATGCTCTCTCCACTGTACCCACTTTACTACCCAGCAAAATATGTGCTGATTGTCTATTCTGTGCATGAGATTAAGGTCCATTGCTGTCCCTGCATTATCAGTCAGAAGATCCTTCTTTCTTGACTTCAAAGTCAGCCTTTCTCATTGCTGCTCAACTGGTCATGAGCATGTTTCATACTCAATCTATTTTTTCTGTTTAATTTTTAAATTGTATTGACTTTTTGTTTTTATACCTATCATTTCCTGATGGACTGATTCCCCCACTGAACTCTTCCTTGTCATCAACAAAAAGTTCAGCCAAGCCAGTTGCCAGTGCTGTTCTGGTGTCCTCCTGTCTCACCACGCTTCAGTTGTAAGGTGCTGAGATTCGTCAATAAGAATTCCTCATTTTGGCCACTTTTTTCATATTATTTTTGCTTTACCTCATTTTAGTTTATTTCTGGTTATCTTGACTTGCTCCTCAGCCTCCTTGACTTGGCTCTTCCCATGTTTCTCTGAAAACCTCATGTTCATCATTGGATTTTTAACAAATGTCCTCAGTACCTTCTTCCTTTTACATTGAGGTTACTTCATAGTGACTTCCTTTTCCCATCATAGCAAAGGAAAAATGATGGAGCCAAAGGAAGGTAGGAGATCAGAAATAGCAGGGGCAGGAGATTGGGCCAGGGGGATCAAAGATGCAGAACTTTAGGGAATCTTAGAGGCCCTCCAATTGAACCCCTCATTTTAGAGCCAAGGATATGTAAGGGAGTGACATTTCTAAGTCACCCATTTTAGTGGCTGAGCCAGAATTTGAGCCCAAGTTTGAGACTCCATATCCAGATGTTTTCCATCGTACTGTGGCTCTGAATTAGTTGTCCACTTGTCAAAAGGATAAAAAAAGAAGGCTTGATGGGAAAGGAGCTGTAGAGGGAGAATCCATCCCTCTTGTTTGAACAGGTTTTGGTAAGAAAAGAGCTAAGTGAACTGAGCTGAAAGCAGGCAGTAACAGTCCTCCCTCCCCCAAACTCCCTGGGAGTCAGCCTGGATTCCTCCCTCACCTCCCATCCAAGCTGGGCCAGACTGGCCTGCCCATTGTAGGATCTCTGCCATGTGCCACCACTTTCTCTCCTCTGCCCCAACCTTGGTCTGGCCATGTCAGCCTTTGTTCAGAACTCCATTGGCTCCCTGTTACCTCCAGGATCAAACATGGAATCCTCCTTCCCCTCAACCTTTCCAATCTCTTCCCCCTGACTTCGGGTGTTCTCCCTGGTTATCCCCCAGTGTGGTGCTCTCAGCCTGGAGCACTTGTTCAAGGCCCACTTCTTTGTCAGCAAAGATGGCTCAATGAGACAGTGCTAGCCCTGGAGACAGAAAGCTCTGAGCTGAACGTGGCCTGAGACACTAGTTCTGTGACTGGGGCAAGTTACCTAACTTCTCTCTGCCTAGTGTTTTGTTTTGTTTTTAAGCCCTTCCCTTCTATCTTAGAATATCAGTTCCAAGACAGAAGAGTGATGAGGGCTAGGCTATTGGGGTTAAGTGGTTTGCCCAGGGTCACACAGCTGTCTAAGACCAAATTTGAACCCAGAACCTTTGGTCTCTAGTCCTGGCTCTCTATGCATTGAGTCACCTAGCTGCCTCTCTGCCTTAGTTTTTTCCTTAACTGTAAAAAGGGAGTAATGAGGTTGTGAGGATCAGATAAAATCTGTGTAAAGCATTTAAGCAGCACAGAGCCTGGCACATGCTAAGCATACTGACAGTGGGAGCTAAATTATTACTCTATGATGTGTTTGTTGGTTTTGTTGAAGTCTTTCTTTTTTTGTAGGGCATTACTCCTGGGCACAGGAATAGGATAAAAATGCCTCTCTCTCCCCCCAGCTCCAACACTATCATAATGATTGAGCTTGTCCAGCTTTCCAACCTCTTGCCCCTCTTGGCAGACATGGAAGAGTCTTGGTTGTGTTGTCAGGCCCCCCCCCCCCCTTAGGGTATTTGAAAGTGAAGAGGATATTAAAAGAAAAGATACCCATCAAAATTAAAAATAGACTATAGACTCTAAAATTATTATGATAACATGACCTTTAAAACCACGTTTTAGACAAAACAGATAAAATAAGTGTCTCGTTTGTTTCATAATAAGATGATGTTCCAGTCTCTTTCCTGCATTTGTTGTATTTAAAGTTAATTTCAGTAGTCCTGCCAACTTCCCTTTGAATAACAAACTGGCTTGTAAATATAGATCTCTTTGCCATGAAACAGTATGAAATTCCTTCCTAAATGAAACAGATTTTGATGTAGTGATTGCTACATGATGATACTCCATGGAGTATGGTATAGCAATGTAAGAATTGGTCTGAAATCAGAAGAGACTTGTCTCCAAATCTATTTACTCTGTGACCATGTGTCCATTACAACCCCTTTCCACTTTTTTTTCTAAAATGGGGATAATAAAGCCTTTATATATATATATGCAGTACTGCTCTGAAAATTAACTGAGGTCATTGTAAAAAGCTGTTTCAGCCCACAAAGGCCCTATATTTGTGTAAAACCTTTAAAATTTTAGTATAATCAAAATTGTCCATTTTTCATGTTGTAATGTTCAAGATCTTCTTTGGCCATGAGTTCTTCCCTTATTCATAGATCTGACAGGTTTATTTTATGCTCCTCTAATTTGCTCATGGTATCACGATACCTTTATGTCTAAATCATATATCTGTTTTAACCTTATCTTGGAATATGGTGTGACATGTTTGTCTATAGCTACTTTCTGCCATACATTTTTCCAGTTTTTATAGGTTTTTTTTTCCCCAAATAGCAAGTTCTTGTCTCCAAAGCTTGGATCTTTGGATTTATCAAACACTAGATTACTGTTGTCATTTACTTTTATGGATTGTGTGCCTAATCTATTTCACTGATCCATCACTATTTCTTAGCCAGTACCAGATTGTTTTGATGATCACCACTTTATAATATACTTTGAGATCTGGTGTGGCTAGGATATCTTCCTTCACATGTTTTTCATTAATTCCCTTGATATTTTTTATCTTTTGTTCTTTTAGATGAATTTTGTTATTTTTTCTAGCTCTATAAAATATTTTTTTATAGTTTGGTATACAAAGGCACCATATTTAACTGTTGCCTTCATTTTGTTGTTATCATATTGGAAACTTGGCATGCTTTTTGGTATCTCTACTGTCTAAATCATTGTAATCCCCCCCTCCCCCCACTTATTTGATCAGAAATGTTCTGTAACAGGTACCAATTCTGTTGTTTCTATTACTTTACCAGTAGGCAACAATATGAAGTAGATGCTTCTTATATAATGCCAGCCCATTTAAATGATTGCTACTGGGAAAGCTATTACTGTGACTTTGGTGTTGTGCGGAATCATTTATATGCGGAATCATTTATATGACTTCTTGCCATCAGTGGATGTAGCCAGAAGCGCTGGCAAGGAAAGAAAGAGAGGAATCCCACTGTCTATGCCCAAATTCACCTTGAGCTGAAATTTCCAAGCCAGTTGGGCCCTTGGAAGTCATAGGTGAAACAGGAGTGAGTTTAGCAGCAAGAAGCTGGGACTCGCAGTCTTGACTCTGCCGCTTACTTAGTTCTTAAATAAGCCTCAACGAATAGACCTCAGTCACTATGTCTGTAAAGAGCTGGACGCTTTCTCTTAAAATGTGTTTTGAGTATTGAGTATTTGTTTATAATTGAAAGTTAAATTAATTTTTAAATAAATTAAATTCTTCATAAGAAATCCAGCAGGCTTGGGTTGCTTCTCTGAACTTTTTTGATGTCCATATAAAGAAATAGCCTTTACATTAACTTTGGGATTAGATAAGACGAGGATATATTCTTCACCAGATGGATAACAGGATGTTAATTTGGTTACATATGTAAGTCCCTTGAAAGTTACTTTAAAATCATGGATAAAATTTTAGTAAAAGTTGACCAAATGGACATTTTTTTTTAGCTTTAATGATCATAAAGAGATCTTTTAGTTTTTATTTTGGGAACTATCTAGCTTTTAAAAGTAAGTTAAGAAAATATACAAACCAGGACTCAGAAACTCACATTTTAGTTCCTGAAATTAAGAGTTCATTTTAGTTACTCAACTTTGTTTCTTTTCCCATGAGTACTTCTGTTACTTTGGACTTAAGGGGGTCTATTTCATTTCTTGTCAAGTGAGTTGAATTTTAGGGTAAAAGTTATGAATACTTCCAGTGATTTTTATGAATGAAAAGGCATTTATTAAATGCTTACATTGTACCAAGAATCCTTGCTCTCAAACTGCTTAAATTCCACTTGAGGGAGGGGGCATGGAAGAGTGGGTGGAAAGTGCATGGTTACTTAGGGGATAGCAGCAGGAAGAGCCAGTGCTTGTTCTAGTCCCACCATTGGTGGTGGAGAGCACTGGAAGTACAGAATGATGTTATATTTGAACAGATAGGCAATTATTGGTTATCGCTAGGGGAATCATCTCCGAATCATCTTGTGGCAGATGTCAAAATCAACAGTAAAACTAGAAGAGAGGATAAATATATAATTGTGAATATTGCCCTCTTAATAATTACAGTCTAACCCAGTGGTTCTCAACCTTTCTAATGTCGTGACCCCGCAATACAGTTACTCATGTTACAGTGACCCCAAACCAAAAAAATTATTTTGGTGGCTACTTCAATACTGTAATTTTGCTATAGTTATGATTCGGAATGTAAATACCTGATATGCATTATGCATTCTCATTGCTACAAATGGAGAGGTTGAGAACTGCTGCTCTAACCTATTCAAGTTTATTCTAGCATTTTTTATGTTAGGAAATGGATAAAGGAAAAGATTTTGAGAGGATGCCAACATTTTCTCTAGAAATATTCAGCTATTGCCATACAATGGGAATGCCCCAAGACCCCAGCAATCACCCCAGATAAGCACAGTTTTATAATTTAATATTTTTTAATCAAGTAGAAAAACATGGCAGCCAAAGACCCATCATTTTAGAATAGAAGCCCATTTACAAAATGTTATAGATAGAAAATTATGATTGTTATTACTTTACAGAGCTCATTTTCTTTTCTGCAAGTCTTATCCAAATTTCTTTTTCAGTTAAAGAAACTCTTATTTCAGGCTCTCAGGTTTGTACCTTTGGTATGTTCTTGGCTATTCACTTGCCCATAACCCACATAGTCATTCAATTGCAAATTGTACAGTTTCTGCCCCTAAATATCTCCGACAACCTTAGTTCAGACCCCCATCACCTCTTACTGTTGTCTTGGTTTCCCAACTGGTCTCTCTTCCCTAAAGGTCTCATCTCTACACACCATCCTTTATACAAAGGGATTCTTCCCTAACTGCAGATCTAATTGTGTTACTCTCCCATTCAGTAAAAACCCACTGGCCCCTGTTGCTTCTGTAATAAAATAGGAATTTCTACTCTGTTTAACCCTTAAAGTTCTTCACACAATCTCAGTGTTACTTTGTGTTTGAGGTGGCATGTGGAGGGTGAGTGAAGATGTGTGAAGAGTCCATGACAGCAGGTATGCTGCAGCCTGGAGGCCTTGTCAGAAACAGCAAACTTAGAAGGAAGGGGGGTGGGAAGGGCTGTGGGGAAAGCTTACTGAGGAGGAGGAGGAGGGCAGGTTAAGTCTGAGACGCCTGTGGGATGTTGAGGGGGATGTATGCAGAGGGGGAGATAGAGGTATCGATGCTGCCACATCAAGGATGCAACATTGATGAGGAGACTGGGAAGGAAGTGGAGAAGAGTCCTCGGGACAGTGATAGGAGAGGCAAGAAAGAATAGAGCCCCAAAACTTGGGAGGAGAGGCTGTGCGAGAAGGGGCTGTGAGCAGTCTGTAACACTTGAGTGGCCAAGAAAGAGGAAGACTGAGGAAAAGGCAGCTGATTCAGCAAGTAAGAGAGAGCAGGTAGAGCTCAGGGGAGGGATCGGAGTCTGATGGAGTGGGATTGAGAGCAGTGGGAGGTGAGGACGTGGAAGAAACTGGTGCAGATGCTTTTTTTCTAGGAGTTTCTCTGGGAAAGGAGATAGAGGAAGGATTATTTAAGGAGGTAGGATGAGAGCGTCAAGTAGGAGATTTTAACCATTGGGGCAAATGGGGGCCTCTTGTGGATAGCAGAGAAGGAGCCGGTGGGTAAGAGAGGTAGAAATTGGGGAGAGGGAAAGGATGACTGAGTGATTTTCATGTTTTCTCCATTCTTTTCACATCAGTATGATGATGCTGTATGGCTGGGAATTATGTCCTACCATAATTTTTAGGAATCCATATTTCAGGTAGCCCAGGAGGCAAAGGAGAGCTGCACATCCTAGGCCTAAATGGGCTGTAGCAGCTTATTACCAGTGATATCTTCACTCACAGTGTTGGATGAAGATCTCCTTGATGACATGTATGATCAGAGTGTGGGGTTCAAATGGGTAAGGAGAGGCAGGATTAGCAAATAGATAGCAAACTGGAGAGGAAGGTCTTTTACTCTTTGGGCAAGCATTTGGAGGACTTCTGGAAGAAATGAACCATAGCTGTACAGGTTTGAGAAGGCTCAGAAGATAATATTTAATAGAGGCTGTACTCACATAGGTTAAATATTGAGGGAAAAATGACATTTAGGCCTATTTAAAAGCATAGAAGGTGTTCAGCCTAGTAATGTGCAGATTAAAATTTTTTAAATGTAGTTTCTATAGCATGTAAATTGATAATTCTTAAAAATTATGAAATCATGTTTGCATTTATGTATCTATTGTATGTGTATACACTATGCATGTAGAATATGCCTATTTATAGAAAAAGAAAACTTTTTCTCTGATTGCAAATCATATATTTAAGTGACAGATTAAAAAATGAATAAAAGTTTAGCTTATATTAGGCATAAAATTTTAAAGTAACTCCCCAATGAAGAGCCATGTGTAAAATATCTTCTGGTGCAAATATTTGGAACAAATGTGTGTTAATATGCTGGAAAAATGAAAGTTTATAAATTTATGAAAGGAGTAAATGGAGGTCAGAGAATATCTTTTGGAAAAAGATATACTTTCTTAGATCAAATGGATGTGGTGGGTAACTTATAGATTCATTTATCTTTTGTTTAGATAGAATGAATTAAAAAAGAGCAAAATGGAGAACTGTGAGATTGTTGAGCCATACTTAGGTGTTTTTCTTGAGTATATATTGACACAGCATAGTCTGAGATGCTTTTTACTAATTTGATAAAAGCTAAGTATTTATAAAAATTCTGCCCAATCTGTCTTGTTCATAGACAGACTTTGGGATAGGAGAATTGTAAAATGAAAGTGTATAAAAGTTTGCTTTTTACTTGTATTCTTGTTTATATGACAGAACATAAAAATCTGCACAGTCACTTCCTTATTTTAAAGTTTGCATTGCTATAAAAGTGACATTGACATATGAAGACTTGTAGATTGTTTTTCATGGCCTTGAAAAAGATGTCTATACTAGAATAAAAAAAATTCTGAGGTAAGGTAGAATCTTATTTTGGGGAATATGAACATTTTCAAGTTAATTTTAATGCTTGATTAAGTTTTAGGTAATAGAATTTGGCAAAGATTTAGATATTGTGTAAGTCTTTTCTTAGCTTTGTTTATAGTCCACTAAAACAGAAAACTTAAAATGTCTTAAATTTTTTGATAATTTCCAAATTGCCCCTCAATAAGTAACTCATAGTCAATGAGTTAAGATGTGTGTGTGTGTTCCCTTAAACTGTAGTATTATATATATATCTTTAGTGCTTATGAGATATTTTGTTGTAATTTCAATAGATAAGTATAATAGCAGTTATGTAACCTTTTAGCTTTTGCAAAGTACTTATTTTGTGTGTGTGTGTGTGTGTGTGTGTGTGTGTGTGTGTGTGTTAGTACAAAATTCCATATTGCTTTTCACTGAACCAACTCATAGCTTCATCATAGTATATTAATTTACTTCTTTTTCCTGGAATATTGAATTTTTTTCATTTTTGTTAATAAGAATTGTTAATGACTCTAAGAGTAGTGTTGCAATTTGCTTTTTTGATTTACAAATGAAATTTTTATTTTTATTATTGGCAGTTTGGCCACTTGGAGAATTTCCTCTGCTTTTTGTGTCAATACTGTTGGAAAATGACTATTGATATTTTAAATGTTTTTCACTTCATTATTTTAAATGTTAATTTTTATCAGAACTATTTAGTGCAAAGTTGTTGTCTTGTGTAAAAATTAAAATTTAGGGTAGACTGAGGCAGGTAGAAATTAGTTTCTCTCTGCAAGGAGTATTATATTTTATGAGGTTTATTAAAGGTTGAGAATTTTAGAATATACAAGTAAGAAAAAAACACGTGCCTAGGCCAAAGGCCTAGACAAGACCTCACCTACGTTATGGAAAGAGCCAGGTCTGCCCCAAAATGGAAGTCCAAAAGAGAGCACAAAAGCCTTTGCAATCAGGTTAAATTCCTTCTCGATCTCGGCCCACCTCCGAATTCCCGTGAGATTACAAAGCATTTTGGGGAAGTGGAGCAAGGGCTTGTGGGGATTAAAGTCCAGAGTTCGAGTCTATTTTTACAGTTGTCCCCCCTCCCCCAATTTTCGCCTTCTGGATGCAAAACTTTTTGTTTTCTAGAAACTTAAAAAATTTTTATATAATTAAATTTGTGTTGAAATTATTATTTAGAGATCAAAACAGTATTTTATTTATTGCTTTTCAAGTCTTTTGATTGTAAACCTAATTGAAATCAAATTTAAAATCTACTGTTTGGTTTTTAAGATTATTGACAACCTAACTCCTTTACTTCCCAGTCTTCTTATATTTGACTTCCTTTCTCATCTGTGCATTTGACAATCCAGTAGCATAGGCCTTCTTGATGTCCCTCCAATATAACACTTTTCTTGTGCTCACTGGACCCATTACCAATTGATATCATCTAACCTATACTGGACCCTCATTGCTGCAAGGTAGCTGTGCAGTTACTTCCTATTGATTTGCCATTCCACTCTCCATAACATCTATTCCAAACCTTTTTATCCCTCCCCAACCTTCCCATGACACCCTTCCCCTTTCACCTTCCTTGAAAACCTTGCCGTATACTCAACCCAGAAATTCGAGATTGTTTGCTTAGCATTCTCCCCTCTCTGTCCTCTATTTCACATCAAGACATCTCCCTTCAGGTGGCCCTTCTCCTTTCCAAAAACAAACCCTCTTCACCAACTCTTGATTCTATTCCTTTTTGACTTTTACATCAAGTTGATCCTACTCTAATATCAGCTAAGTGGTACCGTGGATAGAATATTGGGTAGAGATAGGAAGATCTAAGATCAAACTTGGCCTCGTTGCATTAGCTGTATCTCCTGAGTAAGACACTCACCCTCTGTTTGGCTCAGTTTCCTCAACTGTAAAATGGGGATAATAACAGCATCTACCTCCTAAGGTTATTATGAGGAACAATTGAGATATTTGTTAAGCATTTAGCACAGTGACTGGCATACAACAGGTGCTCTATAAATGCGTATTCTCTTCTCCTTTTCCTACCCTCCACTACCAGATCCACTTTCCCTTTTATCTTCAACCTTTCCTTGCCTATTCCTTCCTCTCCTGTTGCTTACACACTTGTCTTGTCCAGGTCTCCTTCATCCTTAAAAAACAAACAAACAAACAAAAACACCCAACCAAACCCCTAAACCCTTCTCATTTGATTCAGCTCTCCTCATTTGCTTTCTCTCCCTCTCTTTTAAGCACTCTGCCATCTGGCTTTGACCTCATCATTCCCCATCATTCCACAACATTCTCCAGAGTCACCAGTGATCTCTTCATTGCCCAATCCAGTTGCCTTTTCTCTATCCCATCCTTCTTGACTTTTCCATAAGCTTTCAGCACTGTTGAGTACAATACCCTCTCTAGGTTTGGTAATATTGTTCTTCCCACCTCTCCTTTTTTTGTCTCGCCACTCTTTCTCAGTATCTGGATTGTTCTTCCTTCAGACCATGCCCATTATCCAGGATGTGCTTTCCCCAGCTTCTGTTTAGGTTCTCTTTTTGATCTGTACTATTTTACTTGGAAATCTCATCAGCTCCCAGAGGTTCAGTTATTATCTCTAAGTAGATAATCTTCAGATAGATATGCATCCCTAATCTAAGCTCCAACATCACATCACATCACATCACCAGAGACTTTTGGACATCTCAAACTTAACATGTCCAAAACAAAACTCATCTTTCCCCTTGAAGTCTTACCTCTTTCCAGCTTCCCTTTTATTGTCGAGGATATCAGCATCCTCCCAGTCACTTGAGATCACAGACACTGGATCATCTTCCACTCTATCTTCCTCTTATTCCACTTGTCCACTATTATGGCCAGATCAGGTTTTTTCTTTCTTCTCATCCCTCTTGTACAGCTTCATCTCTCTACTCACATATCCCACTTTTTACCTGGACTTTTGAAACAGATTTCTTGCTGATCTTTCTGCCTCGGGTCTCTTCACATTCCATTCTGTTGCTAGATGGTTTTTCTAAAGCATTAGAAAAATCAGTGAACTCTAGGCATTTAGTTAGTGGCTCTTAAAAATCCTCTGTCATTTACAACCCATAACCCACTAGTATTTTCCTCTCTCTTCAGCCTTTTTACCCTTCCCCAGTTTATCTGTGTTGGCCAGTTTATAGGTCTTCAGACATGCCACTATCTCTCAAGACTGTCCCTTTTCATCGGCTGCCCAGAATTCTCTGTCCTCTTGGCTTTCTTCAAGACAACTCAAATCCCACTTTCTGCTGGAGAACTTTATCTGATCTCCCTTGTTGCCAGTGTCTTCTCTTTTCAGAAGATAATCTTTTTGTATGTATTTGCTGTGTTACCTAATCATTTGTTTCCCTCATTAGAATGTGAGCTTCTTGAAGGCATGGACTTTGCTTGTACTTTTTGTATCTCCAGTGATCCTCTTTCTTGTTTTGTCATAAAACCTCCCTTATGCATAGACCTGATAGGTAGTTTATCCTACATTCCCCTAATTTGCTTGAGATATCACCCTTTATATCATGTATCCATTTTGACCATATCTTGGTATACAGTTTGAGATCTGTGGTCTATGAGATCTATTGGTGTATGCCAGGACTGCTTTCTAGTTTTCCCAGCAGTTTTTGTTGAATAGTGAATATTTGTCCCAAAAGCTTAGATCTTTGAGTTTATCTCACACTAAGGTACAATAGTCATTTACTTCTATAAATTGTTTAATCTAATCTAGTCCATTAATCTGTTGCTCTATTTCTTGGCCCAGTGCCAGATTATTTTTGTGATTACTTTAAGATTTGTAATATAGTTTAAAATAAGGTTTGTAATATAGTTTAAAGTCTGGTACAACTAGACTGGTTTCCTAAAAGTTTTTTTCCCCTTTGATTCCTTTGATATTATTGACTTATTGTTCCTCCAGATGAATTTTGTTATGATTTTTTCTAGCTTTATAAAATAATTATTTGGTAGTTTGATTGGTAAAGCACTGAATAAGTAAATATCATTTGGGGAGAATTTAGTAACAGGTTCTCTAGCATTTTAGAGTTTGCAAATACTTTACTCTAGTTGAACCTGTGAATTAGGTACTATTAATCTCCAATTATAGATGAAGAAACTGAGCCTGAGGTGGGGAGGTGTGACTCATTCTCCTTCATACATCTGGGAAGTATCTGAGGTAGGGGTTCAGGACTTCCTGCTCTGTGTGTGCTGTGCCCCCTCCTGTGTAATCTATGGTAATACTATTCCTGACCTCAAGATCAATGCCATAGTTATAGCCTATTTCCACATGTGCTAAATTTGCTCAGCTTGTAATATGGGAGACCTTAAAAACCTTTCAAGGAGAGTTCTGACTATTTGATCATGTCAGCATTTCTGATCATTTTTTGCCTATGGCCCTCATACATCATACTGTCCTGTTCTCTTTTCCCTCTCCTTGAATGTGCCTCTACTTCCTCTGAATTGTCATGCCATAGTTTATTCATATGTCAGTAATTTGCCCCATTTGTATCTGTATACACATGTATCCAGATTGTTAGGGTAGAGAATTTGTTGATTTTTGTGTTCCCATAAAACTTTAGTTTACCTTTAGCTTTCCTTTTGTCTTAGAAGTGATCCTGCTCAGTATCTGTTTCAAGGCTAGTCCAGGGATGGCAAACCTATGGCATGGGTGCCAAAGATGGCACACAGAGTGTGCTCTGTGGGCATGCAGCTGTCTTTCCCCCTTCCTTTCCCCCAGGGTTCTTTACTAGAAAGGAAGAGAGAATCAGTGGAGCTGCTCCCCTCACCCTTTGCCCATTAG
Organism: Monodelphis domestica; assembly: GCF_027887165.1. Lineage (NCBI taxonomy): Eukaryota > Metazoa > Chordata > Mammalia > Didelphimorphia > Didelphidae > Monodelphis > Monodelphis domestica. Next base: position 18,134,303 of record NC_077233.1, read on the forward strand.
CCCGGTGAAAGTACATGGGGGTAGGGTGGGTGGCCCACAGGCAGCAAAGCTGGAGGGAAGTGGAGCACTCAGGCTACTCCCCTCTCCCTCTCTACACTCACTGAGGGCATTCCTCACTTCACTGACCCCTTCTCCCAGCAGCCCAATAGAAGGGCTTTCTCCCTCCCCTGTGTGGGGTAAGAGGGGGTGAAGTGAACACTTGACACTTGATGAGGGGAAGGGCATGGTGGGGAGCAGGCACAGCACTTAATCAGGGGGTGGGGTGGGGGCAGGGCCCAGCACTCTGTCTCTAAAAGGTTTGCCATCACCTGGCTAGAAAATTGATGTTAAATGACTAGCCCAGGGTCATATAGCCAGAAAGTATCATATGCTGGATTTAACCCAGAACCCTCTTTCTCTAGACCCTTCTCTCTATCTACTGAGCCCTACTCAGTTGCCAGTATTTATATATTCATTTCTCACTCTCTCAACATTCACAACAACCAGTTCCCCATTCCCTAAATGTTTTGTGTTTTTTCTCTCCTCAAAGGACAGTGAATTTACTTAACCTCTGTGCTTATTTTATTCCCTTTGTATCCTTCTCCTCCCAAGAACATAATCTCCTTGAGAACAAGGGTTGTATTATTTTGATACTTAATGCATTTAATTGGGGGACCTCTCTCTGCAAACAAAAAACCCCAGCAACTTTCTTTACTAGTCACCAAGCATTTATTCAGCACCTCCTATGTAACAGGCACTGTGCTTACCTACGGGGGATACAAAGACAAGAGACAATCCTTGCCTTCAAGGAGATTCCAGTCTAATGGGAGAAGCCATACACAAACAAGCTACACCCCTGATAAATAGAGAGAACCCGAAATCGAAGGGAAGTTGGAAAAGGCTTCCTGTAGAAGATGAGATTGAAGGAAACCAGAGAAGCCCAGAGGTGAAAATGGGGAGGGAGAATGTTCTAAGCAGTGAGGGACAGTCAGAGAAAACACCTGTGGTTGAGAGGTAGATTGAGAACAACTAGATGGCTGATGTCAGTGGATAGGAGAGGTGTCAGATGAGCTTGAAAAGAATGCATAGGGAATTTGCCAACCAAGGTCAACTTCTTTTGAAAGCAGAGGCCTTTTAAATTAGCATCCACAGGTACGCAACAAGATCTTGAGAGAGCTGCCCGTTGTCCAGTTTGATCCCCAGTGTGGTTTTTATAAAGATAGTTTAGTCCAACTTGATGAAACCTATGCCTTTTGCAGCTTGCTGGAAACACTGGTGGCTTCTATTGAGGCTCTGCATGTGGATCTGACCAAGCTAGCTGGAATGTATGTGCTTCTAGTGCAACACTGGATGGATTGGAGAGGGGACCATTAGTGAGACACAGATTGGAGAGGGGGCCATGAGCGAGGAGAGGGGGCTCCAGTAGGATTGCTCAAATAACTTAAACTTTAAGAAGACATCATATAGAGGTGGAAGCAGGGACCACAGGTAATGGAAGATGAATATAAAAACTCGGCATTGTCCTGTAAAAGTGGTGTTAGAAAACAGGCCAGTCAAAAGAAAGACTTTGCTGTCAGTAAGACCAAGATTTGTGGCAGCAGAAGAAAGTTTGCTGTCAATAAGACCAAGATTTGTGGCAGCAGAAGGGTTGCCAAGCTGGTGTATTCCTCTGCAAAGAAAAATGGTCCTTAGCCTGAAGAGAACAGAAAACTGTCAATAGAGAGTTTGATTTGCTAGATTAAGAAGGATTTAATAAGAGCCACTAAGCTGCTGCCCTTAGTTCATGTCCCCTGGACCAAATGAACTGGATTCTAGGGTATTATTAGAATTGGGAGGTAGGATTGATGACACACTGAAAGTAAAGATTGGAGATTTTCAAAAATAGAAGAAGAAAATAGAGACTGACTCCTGGTAGTAATAATGATGATAACAGCAACAATATATAGCATTTATATAGCGCTTTTTGTACAGTGCTGTATGTTTGTGTTCTCATTTTACCCTAAAAAATCCTGTAAGGTAGGTACTATTATCCTCATTTTATAAAAGAAGAAACTGATTTGCTGTATTACACTGTTAGTAAGTGTCTGAGACAGGATTTGAACTCGGGTGTTCTAACTTTATGACCTGAACTCTTACTGTACCAGTTAACTTCTAAACTTAGAAGTTTTCTTAAAGAAATGATTAATGATTATGTAGTAAAAGGAAACTGTGATCACAAAGAATCATTACCTGTGGTTTCACTAGGAATAAGATATAATCAACTAATTTATTTTAAGTTTTTTAAGGGATTACTAGATTGATAGATTGAGGATATCAATAGTTTAATTTATTTAGGTTTTAACAGAGCATTTGACAAAGTGTCTCATGCTTTTGTTGTTGAATAGATTAATAGGATAGGCTAGAAAAGTTGCTTGATCTAATACCAAATCATATCAGTTTAGGTCCCTTCACCAGGGCATCACTAAGGGTGTATGTCTTGAGAATGGGTTCTAGATGGACTGTTTACTATACATCCACCTTATTGTTTAATAGTAGGGGCTTACCAAGAGTTTGGAGTCCACCAATGAGATAATACATTGATGCCTAGGCTTATATGCCAAGCATATAAGGAGGGGACTGGGCAATGAAGTGTATAAAAGCTGAACTCTGGGTAAAGTAGAAGTCTGAGACCATGAAGAAGGTTTGTAATCCTATTTGTTGGAGGGAGCCAGGTCCCTTTAATAAATAGTTATCCACTTGGAGCTCTCCCTTAGTTTTATTGCAGATTGGACAAATTTCTGGCATTACAAAAAATACAGAATCAGATGCGGTTTTGGATCATGGTGACTAATGGGAATTTGTTTTGATAGGCTACAATGTACTATTATGATTAAAATTCTCTGGATACCATATCTTAGTTTACAATTTATTAAATAATGAAAAGTTGGCCAGAGAAAGAAAAAAAGTATCAGCCACATGTAGCCAGTAGCTGCCTTTTTTATGCTAATCCCAAATCAGATTACACACACCTTCTCAGTCCCTGATTCCAAGGGAAGAACATGATTTCCTCTCCCCTCTGCCAATTTATGCTCTTCATAATGTCCCTTTCCCAAGCCTCTTTGACTAGAAGACTGACTTCAGTTCAGACAAGAGGCAGGTCTTCTGGATGCTAGAAGTTACTACCATATGAAGTTTAGAACGACTGCGCAGCAAATATGCAAAATTATATATGCACAGCAAATATTCTTCTCCCCATGACTCTGCCTAGCTCATTTAATTGCTTCACTACTCAAGTGGCTTGTTTATAGATAAAAAAAGAATTTGCCTCTACCTTGCTTCAGCAAGGGGGGTGAGAAACAAGTTTGTTAGTTCAGTCTTAAGATCAAACTTTTTTTTTCCCTTTCCAAAGGTTGTCTTGGGATGCCAAAAAAGGATGCAGATTAATATTAACTTTCCACTGTACTAGTTGTTACAAGAGTTTTGTCTTTGTTTACTCCCCCACCCCCAGTGATGTTGGGGTGATGGGAGAGAAAGAAAACAAATGTTTGTTCATAAAAATAAAGGCATAGATATAATATTTATCAAATTGTAGATTTCACAGATTTAGAATGAATAATTAATATACTGACCAATAGCCACATGATTTGAAAAAGATCTTTATAGGACATTGAACCAAATTGAATATTTCAGAATTTAATAAGAATATGTAAATAAAATTTTAATCTGGATTTAAAAAGTAAAGAACTTCACAAGTACAAGTCGATAAAGATGCCTGGCTTGACAGCAGATGCTTGGAAAAATATCTGGCGTTTTGGTTATCTGTAAAGAGCATAAATCCAAAGTATCATACAATAACCAGAACTCCAATATGATCTTGTGTTGCATTAAGAGAGGTGGAGTTTCCAGGAATTTATAACAGCACTTTTTGCCCTAGGCAGACTGCGGTTAGCTAATCGTGTTCAGTTTGGGGTGCCATATTTCAGGAAGAGGATTGCTAAGCTAGAGAGAATACAGAAGAGGAAAATCATGATGGTGAAAGAAGGGCCCTGAGGTGCTGTGGAGGAAATGGAGATATTTAGCCTGGAGAAAAGAATACTACTAGGGAGGTGAGCATCATAGTTGTCTTCAGTTATTTGTGGTTGTCAGTATTTTATTAAGTCCAACCTACTTTGAAATACCATTTCACCATTTGACTGTTGTTAAATGCCCTTTGTTCTTAAGGACTTAAATCACCTCCCTACATATATTGCATATCTAACTTTTATTAGAGACACTTGATGCAAACATTTTTCCCAATTAACTGTTACTTTTCTAATTTTAGCTTCATTGATTTTGTTTTTGAAAATGATTAAATTATATGTAATCAAATTTGTCCATTTTTTATTTCTTCTTATTTGTACTTTCCTTTGTTTTTCAAGAACTATCTATAATTGGGAAAGGTATCTCATTCCCTTTTGCTTTATGCATTTAAAACATTCTGAGAAGGGATACATAAACTTTATTAGACTGCCCAAGGTTCATTGAGACAAATGCAATCTTATTTTGACTCTGGATTTTTTTACTTCTGTCCCAGCTCAGTCAGTCAATAAACATTTTTTAAGTACCAAACAGGGCAGGCATTAGGAATACAAAAAGAAGTAAAAGACCCCAAAGGAGCTTACAGACTAATGAAGGAACCTACAAGTCAAATAGAGACTAACTAGAGAGTAGTAGGAGAGGGAAGGCACTAGAATCACAACTATTGTTGCAAGGCTGCTGGTGTAGAGAAGATGGAATCGTAGGTGGAATTTAAAGGAATGTAGGACAGGCCACTGGTGGAGATGAGGAAGGAGAGTATTCAAGCCAGAGAAAATGCTCACAGTTGACAGGTGGAGTGTCTTATTCAGGGCACTGCTAGGGAGCAGCCAGTGTGTGTTGTGGAGTAAGGTGTAAGAAGCCTAGAAAGGTAGAAAGGGACTAGACTGAGGGGCTTTGAAGGCCAGTCACAGCATTTTGTATTTGATCTTGGTAGATAGTGGTGGTGATAGAGAGCCCTTGGACATTCTTGATTAGAGAGTGGCATGGTCAGACCTAGGCTTAAGGAAAATCATTGAGAGTTGAGTGAAGGATGAATGGGGGAGTCAAGGGAAAGTAGGGCAGGCGCAGCCACCTGGAGGCTTTTGCATTAGTCTAGGTGTGAAGTGTTGAGGGCCAGCCTACATCAGGTGGTCTCAGGTTCAGTGAGAGAAGGGGATATATTTGGGAGATGTTGTGATGTAAGATTGATAGCCTTGGCTACAGATGGGATATGGGGAAGGAGTGAGAGAATGAAGGTTGGACTCCAGGTCATGAATTTGAGGGACTAGGAGGATGGTGTTGCCCATTTCAATAACAGGGGAAGTGGGAGGGTTTTGGACATGTTGAAGATAGATGTCTGCTGGACAGTTTGAGTTGTCTTAAAGGAGACTTGAGAATTACCAGCCTAAAGAGGGCAATTTAATCCACGGGAGTTGATAAGAGATAACCAAGTAAAGTCATATAGAGGGAGAGAAGAGGTCCCAGAACAGAGCCCTGTGGGATCCCCAAGATTAGAGGGCATGATCTGGAGGACAGTCTGACACAGGAGACTGAGGGAGAAGTCAGACAGGTAGGAAGAGGACCAGGAGAGAGGGTGGTCTCAGAAACCTAGAGAGAATAGAGTCTAAAGGAGGATCAATAGTGTCAGAGACTACTGAGAAAAGGCAATGGCCTTTGGCAATTTAGAGATTATCTGTGACTTTTGAGAAAGTTCCCTCACTTTAAGCCTTCTGACTCTTCTGGACTTTTATCCCTTGATCCTATTGGGAGAGTACCTTTTTCCCCACTCCCACTCTCCCTTTCAGTTCTCATTTATGTGTTGTCTTCCTCCATTAGAATGTAGATTTCTCAAAGGTAGAGACTGACTCTATTGCTTATGTTTATATTCCTTATGCTTTTTTTAATTAGCACAGTGCCTGGTACACAGTAAACACATGCAAAATGCTTTATCTAACTTAATCTGTTATTCTTATTTATGAAAGGGTTAAGCCATATTAATTTCCTCTTAAGAGTTGCATCTTAAAAGTTTTGATGTGTTTTAGTCTTATTCTTTGGTGAAAATGTCTAGCTTTTTTATCTTAATCTTTTGATTTAGTCTCCATTTAAACTTGATTTCCTTCCTTTAAATATCTTTAAGTTGTTGATTTATAATCTTTATTGCATTATAGTTAGTAAGGATATGTCTAACTCTCTTACTTCTGTCTGTATTTGCAAAGTTTTTATGCTTTAGCATGTTGTCCTTTTTTGAAAAGTGACATTCACATTTCCCCCCTTAAATTTAGTAGTCACCAAAGATCTATCAGGACTATATTTCTTAACATTTTGTTCAGTTCTTTTATTTGAGTTGGTCTGAGAAGGATATATTGAATTCTCCACCTATTAGAGTTTTGGTGTTTTGCTCCTTGTAATATGATTAAATTTTACTTCATGTATTTATATGTCATACCATTTGATATATATATGCATACATATATATTGATATGTATTGATATTGTTTCAGTCAGGAGCACATTTAAGGATAATGCAATTTCTTGTTTATCCCTTTTAATTTTTTTTACTATTGTTTTAGGTCATGATTTTTTTGTTCACCTGAAGCATTATAAATTCATATTAACTATAGATCTTTATATTTTAAGCATGATTATAGTAAATAACATTGGATTTTGCTTTCTAATTCCTCCTTCTCTTCTGTTTTGTTCTTATTCAAATTCATGGATATGGTTGTTAGTTATATATTTCTCTCCATCAGAGATTCATATTTTCCCCCTTCCTTAAAAAGAAAATGTTTGTAAAAGAGAAGGAATGAGATCAACACTAATTATTTGCAGTTGAGGGAGTTTGCTTTTCTGTATTTCCCCTCTTCTCTTTCTGTACCCAGGCTCTCTTCTCTGATTCTTAGCCTTTCGTTCTTTACTTTTAATCCTGCCTTTATTAGCAATCCTCCAAAGTTGAAATTTATTTCAATTGTGAGTATTCTTTCCTTGATTCTACTAACCTCCTCTCTCTCATATTCCTTATTAAGTCCTTCTTTGTTTCATTCAGGTAAAATTGATTTTTGTGTTCCCCATACAGGTTGAATACTCATTTTTTCAGACCCTCTTAAGGAGACATAAATTTCATCCCTTTTCCTTCTCTAATGTTTTCCCCCTTATGTTCTTTTATCTCTTAAGATTATGAAAACAGAACAAAACCAACTTTAATTCTGTTTGCATTATTGAATGTCCTTTATGACCCTTGAAGACAATAGCTTTTCAAAAGTATCCTGGTCTCTCCTCCCCCTTCCCTCACATTAAATTATAAGCATTTAATCATTCCTTTAATCCTTTTTAATTCCTTAAATGTATTTTCTTTTTGTTCTGTATATTTGTGCTCTGGTCTTTTCATTAGGAACACTTGAAAGTGTTTGTGTGTGTATGTAATATCACAGTATAACAATTTACTGTTTTAATAGTAGTTGAAATGAAGTCTTGTATTTCCTTGACTGTGATTTCTAATATTGAACTCTTTTCTATGCTGGCTTTATTTCACCTTAAAGTTTTGGATTTTGACTAATGTTGCTGGGGGTTTCATATCAAATTTTCTTTTAGGAGGTGAATTCTTTCTTTATTTACTTTACCTGTTAGTTTAGGTAAAGCTTCATAGTGTAAGGGGGTAAATTTAGGGGTTTTTGACTGAATATAATTATACTAGTGGTCACCAGGGATTAATTCAAATCCCAGGTTGGGAATTTTATGGTGGTTTAATTAATATAGAGGAAAGGAATTAAGAAGAGAGAGAGAGAAAGGGGTATAAGATTTCTCCGGCCTTGCCTAAGCCAAGGGAAGTTCAGAGAACTCAGCCACAAGGCCTCCTCAGAAGATTTAATCTAGCTTGGCTTCTAGCCATGAGGCCTTCTCCGAGATGAGGGGTCTCCTAGGAGGATAGCATTTTAGGAGGTAAAGGAAAAAGGAATCAGCCTAAACACTTGCCCAGGTCGCTCAGGGAAGAGGCCTCACCTAACCCATGCTACAGAGTTTCTCCCAGTTACTTCACCAGCAAGCCGAAACCTGTCAACTTCCAAGATGCCCAGCACACTGCCACAAGCCACACCTCCAGAACAAGAGCCACATCTCCTTGAGAGAGGCCCGAGAGAGAAAGAGATGCGAAATATATAGACGCTTTTTTACATCTCTTCCTGCATCTCACATGTACCAATGGTAGCTTATAAGCTTGACTTAGGACATCCCAGGGGGTCTGTCAGTTGTTTCTTATTTGTCACTTGCTAGCATATGTCTGTCATAGGCCATCCTTCTCAACACTTAATCATTAAGTAGGGGTGTATACATTCCTGTTTTTTAGGATTTTAAAGATTTAATCAGGGTGGAGAAAATAAAAAATGCACAATAGTTTTCAGGTTTTATTTCTTGAAATATGATAACCAGGTTTTTCCTGGAGGAGAGGTGAAACTTAGAGTGGGATGTGAGGTTTTAGTTTTGACTTTGAGGCAATCCATTGATTAACTGTCTCTCCTTGACCTGTCTTTGAGGTCAGTTTTTCCTGATATTAGAGCTTTACATTCTCTTCTATTTTTTTCAGTCTTTCAATTTTGTTCTATTTCTTGTTATTTCATGGAATCAGTTAATTCAATCTGTTCCTAATTTTCAGGGAGCCTGTTATTTGTGTAAAGTTTTCCATCTTCTAATTATTCCCTTATTTACTCCAGGGCTCATATTTTACTTAGAATTAGATTTTTTACATATTTTGCTTTATTTCTTCAGGTTTTCCTTTATTCCTTCTGGACAGGCCTTTTTTTCCACCCTCCTCTGAAGCTTTGCTGGTAGTTGTAGATTTGCTTTTTTCTTGATCATTTGTAGGGCATCTTTTCTGTTTGCTCATATCTCTGTCTCCACTTGCTAATTTGGGATTTGGTATTAGGACTAGACTCCACCTCCTCCCACCTGTTTTGGTTCTGACTTCAGTTTCCTGGAGTCCTGCTCTTGGTTTCTCCTTTTTCCTCAGCTCCCTTCACACTTACCCTTTACTTGAAGGCACTTACCTTCTGGCTTGTCCACTAAGCTTGTGTTCATTCTTCTGATGGTACCTCTTCCTTCTGGCAATCTTTTTGTGCAGTCCTTAGCTGAATGAAAGCACTTCCTGGTATTTCTTGATTTAATTTCTTGATCATTTTTCATTTTCAGATTGTTGTTGGAGTAGATAGAGGAGAGCTGGGTTTTCTATTCATGCCAGCATTTGACTCAAAAGGGGGTAATGCTCCTTTTTCATTTATATCATGGTGTATAATTTACTATTATGTGAATAGGCTATAATTTATTCAGCTTGGCTGCATTCATTAAATTTATAAACTACATCAGTTGTGAATTTTTTGTACTCATTGGTACTTTTTTCTGAAGGATATTTCAGGATGAAGTACCAGCACTAGATGACAGAATCATAGATTTCCGAGGGGGAACAGAAGGGAGTAAGCATTTATATAGCATATTCTATGTGGCAGTGTTGTTCGTTGTTCATTCAATTCTATCATGTCTGACTGTGACTCCATTTGGGGTTTTCCTGTCAAAGATAATGAAGTAGCTTGCCATTTCTTTTCTCCAGTGCCTTTGACATATGAGGAAGCAGAGGCAGATAGGGGTTAAGTAAGTGTCTGGGGTCTGATTTGAACTCAGATGTTCCGATGGCAGGCCTGGCACTATATCCATTTCACCACTTAGCTCCTCTGGGACTCTGTTAAGCATTTTACAAATATTCTCCCATTTAATGCTCACAACAGCCTTGTGTGGTAGTTGCTATTATTTTGCCTGTGTTACAGTTGAAAAAATTAAGGCAGACTGATGGAATTGCGCCAGGATCACACAGCTAGTGATAAATGTCTGAGACTGGGTTTGAGTTTAGGTCTCTTTGAGTTTTGACCCACTACTGTATCCAATATTGTGCAGCTAGAAGTGAAAGGAATTTAAGTGATCATCTAGGTTCCTATTCTTCTTTTGTTGCTGAGGAAATTAAGGCCTATTGAGGTTTCGGTATTGTTCCCTAGATAAATAAATGGCAAAACTGAGATCTGAACCCATGTTGTTTGACTTAAATCTACTGCTCTTTCTAGTGCAATTACAGATGTAAATTGGACTAGCTGTGAAAGTTAATGATTTCCTGAGCCAGTTTCCTTGGGAGGTGTACTTATTATATGGGTGGAATCTAACATTTACAAGTCATTCTCAGCTGGTACAATATAATAATCTAAATCTTTTGATTTTTGATTTGACAAATTGTTAAATAAATGATAGAAATATTTAAAAGGAAAAACCTCTAGATATGTCATGTTTCATGACTGGGCAAAAAAAATAGATTGATTTTCTTTGCGACAAATTGAGTGGTATTTCTATGAAATCGGGGAGAGAAACATGGAAATATGGCAAGAAATAAGATTAAATCCTGTGTGTTAAATGTTTTTTGCTTGTTATTTCAACATGCTTGTTCAAATTTGGGATGAGTAACAACATTTTGCACATCTATCTTTGTTGGATCTCCTAATTTTTTTTCTCTCATCGGCCCCAACCTTTTGGGAGAAAAGAGTCCTTACATATTCTCTCAGTTCTGAGAAGGGGAATAGGAACAGCTCTGCCCCGAGTTCCTAACGAACTCAGGTGTGCAACTGCAATTGTGCCCACAGAGACAGCTCTATATGCCTTTTGGCACGCATGCCTTAGGTTCACCATCACAGTTATAGGGGAAATTTGATCTGACCAAAACTGAACTCGTTTCCAGTGCCATTGCCACATTCCTGCCCATCGATTTCCTTTTTTCTGCCAAGGACATCACCATCCTTTCAATATCTCAGGTTTGTAACTCAGAATTATCCTTGCCCCTCACTTTCATGTATTTATTCATTTGCCTAAATCTTACCATTCCTATCTCAGAATGTATATACTAAGCTTGTGTTGGTGAACACAGAGGAGGGGGCTGCTCCCCTCCCCCTCTCCACATGTGCCTGAGGAAATTTCTCACATCACCTGCTCCTTTTCCCAACAGCCCAATGGGAGTGCTTCTTCCCTCCCCTGTCTGAGGTAAGGGGGAGGCTCACAAGTGGCATGAGGGTGCAGTTTGGGCACTTGGTCTCTAAAAGGCTTGTCATCCTGCCCATCCTACCCCTCCTCTGCACTCAGACAGTGACCACCTGAGTTTAATCAGTTCAGGTGCTCATCACCACTTGCTTAGATGATTATAACAGCCATAAGTCTCTCTCCACTCCAGTCCATCCTACATGCTGCTGGCAAAGTAATGTTCCTGAAGCAGAATTCTGACTATATGGTTCCTCCTTCCCAGGCAACTCCACCTGTTCTGTTGCCTCAAAGATAAAATATAAACTTTTTTGTTTAAACTTTAATACTCTTTATCTCCTGGCCCTCCATCTCTATCTCTCTTTTCAACCTAATTGGACATTACTTTCCCTCCTGCTTTTCTGATACAGCCAAAATTTCCTCTTGATCTCCTCACATATGACACTGCATTTCCCATCTTTGGGGAATAAATGATGACTTTCGCATCCACCTCCCCTGTCTTGGAGTATGCCCCCTTCTTACCTCAGAGAGATTTTTTCCTCTTCTCCTCCTCCCTGAATTTTAGCCAAATGTAACCATTTTTATTTTTGCTTTTTTTCTTTTTCAAGTAAAAAGATACTTATTTTTCTTCCTCCTAGTTCTACTCCCCAACTTCCTGAAAAATTAAAAACAAATTCCTTGATAATACCTTATGGCAAAATAAATCCCCATATTAGATATGTCCCAAAGTGTCTCTTTCTGCATTTTAAGTTACTCTCTGTTTCAGGAGGAGAGTGGCATGTTTCATCTTCATTCTTTTGGACTCATGGTTTATCATTATACTAATCATTTCTAAAGTCTTTCAGAATTACTTTTCATTATAATATTATCACTATATACATTGTTCTAGTTCTTGCTTCTCTCTGAATCAGTTCATAAAGATCTTCCCATTTTTCTCTAAAATTGCACATTTCATAATTTCTTAGGACACAATATCCCATTGCATTTATATACCACAATTTATTCCCCCTAATAGGAGGACAATCCTTTAAGTTTCCAAATTTTGGCTACCATGAAAAAAACTAATGAAAATATTTGCATGTACATATGTTTCTATATATCTCCTTTTCTTCTGTCTTTTTTTTCCCCCCATAGTATAAACCTAGTAGTGGTATAGCTGAATCAAAGGCTATGAACAGTTTTTTGTTTTTCCTTTTTGACCTCATTTCAAATTATTCCCCATCAGTGGAATGGACTTGGGGTAAGTGACCTCAGCAAGACAGTCTATGATAAACCCAAAGATCGCAGCTTTTGGGACAAAAATCCACTATTTGACTGGGAGAATTGGAAGACAGTATGGGAGAAATTGGATTTGGATCAACATCTCATATCCTACACCAAGATAAACAGAATGGGTGAATGACTTGAATATAAAGAAGGAAACTATAAGTAAATTAGGTGAACACAGAATAGTATACTTGTCAGATCTTTGGGAAAGGAAAGATTTTAAGACCAAGCAAGAGTTAGAAGAAATTACCAAATGTAAAATAAATAATTTTGATTACATTAAATTAAAAAGGTTTTGTATAAACAAAAACAATGCAATCGAAATTAGAAGGGAAGCAACAAATTGGGAAAAAAATCTTCATAACAAAAACCTGACAAAGGTCTAATTACTCAGATTTGTAAAGAGCTAAATCAGTTGTACAAAAATATCAAGTCATTCCCCAATTGATAAATGGGCAAGGGTCTTGAATAGACAATTTTCAGATAAAGAAATCAAAACTATTAATAAGCACATGACAAAGTGTTCTAAATCTTTTATAGAGAAATGCAAATCAAAACAACTCTAAGGTACCACCTCACACCTAGCAGATTGGCTAACATGAAAGCAAAGGAAAATAATGATTGCTGGAGGGGATGTGGCAAAATTGGGACATTAATGCATTGCTGGTGGAGTTGTGAATTGATCCAACCATTCTGGAGGGCAGTTTGGAACTATACCCAAAGGGAGCTAAAAGACTATCTTCCCTTTGATCCAGCCATAGCACTGCTGGGTTTGTACCCCAAAGAGATAATAAGAAAATATTTGTACCAAAATATTCATAACTGTGCTCTTTGTGCAAAAAATTGGAAAATGAGGGGATGCCCTTCAATTGGGGAATGGCTGAACAAATTATGGTATCTGTTGGCGGTGGAATACTACTGTGCCCAAAGGAAAAATGACCTGGAGGAATTCCTTGTGAACTGGAACAAACTCCAGGAATTGATGCAGAGTGAAAGGAGCAGAACCAGGAGAACATTGTACACAGAGACTGATACACTGTGGTACAATTGAATGTAATGGACTTCTCTAGGAGTAGCAATGTAATGATCTAGAAAAACTCAGAGGGCATTACAAGAAAGAACACTATCCACATTCAGAGGAAAAACTGGGAGTAGAAACACACACACAAAAAAACAACTGCTTGATCATATGGGTCTATGGGGATATGATTGGGGATGTAGACTCTAAATGATCACCCTGGTGTAAACATCAGCAATATGGAAATAGGTTTTGATCAAGGACACATGTAAAACCCAGTGGAATTGCACGTTGGCTATGGGAGGGGGTGGGGGGAAAGGTGGGAAAGAACATGATTCTTGTAACCAAGGGAAAATATTCTAAATTGACTAATTAAATAAAATAAAAAAAAATAAATTATTCCCCAGATCTTGTCTGGAATATTGGACCAGCTCCATTAATAGTTTTCCCATAGCTTCTCTCAGCATTTTAATTTTCCTCTTTTGTCATCTTTGCCAGTCTGAAAGATTTGATGTTAGTACATCAGAGATGTGTTAATTTGCATTTCTTTAGTTACTAGTAATTTGGAGCATTTTTTTCTTTTCTTTTCTTTTTTTTTTTAAACCCCTACCTTCCGTCTTTTTTTGGCTCCAAGGCAGAAGAGTGGTAAGGGCTAGGCAATGGGGGTCAAGTGACTTGCCCAGGGTCACCACCTGGGAAGTGTCTGAGGCCAGATTTGAACCCAGGACCCTCATCTCTAGGCCTGGCTCTCAATCCACTGAGCTACCCAGCTGCCCCCGTGGAACATTTTTAATATGGATATTGATGGTTGTATTTCTTCCTTTGAAATAGTCTATTCACATCTTTGATCCATTTATCTATTGAGAAGTGATTGTTACAAATTTAAATACATTCCTTACATATCTTGGAAATTGCTACAAATTTCCCCCTTCCCTTCCAGTTAACTTTTTCCTTTCTAATCTTAGGAGCATTGATTTTGTTTGTGGAAAACTTAAAAATGTTAAATTATCAAAATTCCATTTAATCATCTATGCACAACTTATCATTTAAGAACTCTCCTCCCTATCCATAGATTGAAAAGATAATTTCTTTTTTGCTTTTCCAGTTTATAATATAACCTCTAATATCTAGGTCATTATATCCATTTTGAAGCTTATCTTGGTGTATGGAGTAGTTTTGTCTAAATTTAATTTCTGCCAGACAACTGTCTAGTTTTCCCAGTGTCATGGGTGTGGAAAGGATACCCTTTGGGGTTCGGGAAGAATGCCTTTTGCAAGCATGCAATGACTCCAAAACTTAGCTTAAAAACAAAACGAGATTTATTAATTTAGAAAGTAATGTTGAGAGTGGCCGGGAGGATAGCAAGGTAGAATAGCAAGATGGGGAGCAGTTCCCTGGGAGGACAGCATGAAAGGAAAGGCTGTCCCCCCAAGAGGACAGCATGGATGGAGAGGCTGTCCCCCAGGCGACATCAGTTCTGGGGATTTTATACATTCTTCACAACAGTTAGTCACTCAGGCATGAGGTGGGGTGATCATACTGGGGTCTGTCTGGGGACATAAAGATTCCTTAGTTTTAGGGGACCAACAGATGTCCGATAGGATCGAGGTGTGGTCTGAAGGTGCATCTTTCTGCCTATCTAGAGGACGATCAAAGGAAGATAGTCATCTCAGGACCCTAGAGGGGTCATTGGAATGTTTTTAGTCTCAGAGTCAGGAAAAACAACAAGGGAATTCCTCTGACAATAGTTTGCCTGGGTTTCTGGGGTACAGTGCCCATGTCACCAGGAGTTTTTGTCAAATAGTGAGTTCTTCTAGTAACTAGAGACTTGCTGCCTTCATTACTTCTTTTCTTTGATTACTTAACTTTACTCTCTTTTTTAACCAGTACCAACTTCTTTTCATGATTGTTTTTTAGAGTTTGAGCTTATTTTCCTTTAAGACAGCCCCAGGACCATCTTCTGCTTGAAGCCTTTTCTGATTCCCTCCCTACAGCTAGTGTTTTCCCTTTCAATTTGCCTTGTATTTAACTGCTTTGTTTTTATTTGCATTTAGGAACTTACTCAATTTCTCATTGGAATGTAAATGTGTGTAGAGATTGTTTCTTATTTTGTCCTTGGCTTCTCAGCACCCAACTCAGTGTTTGACATAGAGTAGGTGCTTAGCAAATGCTTTTGATTAAATAACTACCATATGATATATATATACTTTAAACTTTAAGAGAGTATATTCCAAAAATTTCAGAAAAGAATTTCTTTATAGTACTTAAGCTTTAAAGGGATGTGGGATTCTAATGAATGAAATTCTGGCCAAATATTTGATTGAGGTGAGGAAGAAAAGGGAAAATGATTTGGAGACTACTTTAGCTGTATAGGAAATGTATCAACCATCTCCTATTTTAAAAGACTTGAAAAATATTCTATTGACTAAAGGTTCAGAAACACAAAGAATAGAACATTTTGGAAAGTACATTGTCAAAATAATGCCAGTTGAAAATAACGGAACCAGAATGGAGTTCATATTACTACTATAGGAAAGGAAAAGTATATGCGAATGAATGGACAAGGAACTTTATCCAAGCTTAAGAGAAAGGATGACAAAAAGATATGATTTTAGGTCTTAAAATGAATTATTTACATGTAAATAGTTGTAAATTAAGTTTCATTGATTGTATTGATGTCCTGTGGTAAACTGGGCTAAGTCAAATTCCTCATTAAAACCCAGAAGAATTACAGTTGTTTTGAAACTTTAATATTCCAATTTGCCATTTACTCCTGTGGGTACCTTCTCTAAGAATGTAGAGTCATGCCTTTCCGTTCCTGGCCACTCTCGTTTTGTCTCCACAGGAGAGGCCCACACCTTGGATTGGGACCCTTCTTGTTCTTTTCCCATCCTGTGCATTTCTGTAGACACACACCAATCCCTTACTCTTAATGTGACCATCTCATTATTTTTTTCTTGGTCCTCATTTCTGTAGTGACACTGTTTGAACACTTCTGCTTAATTTCTCATTTGCAGTGTCTACACATGTCCTTGATCCTTTCTTCCTTATCTTTGCCTCTTTGCTTCCTTAAAGTCCTGTTCAACAGCTTACCTTTTATGGGAAGTCTTTCTCAAACTCTCTTAATTCTAGTGACTTCTCTTTGTAGTTTACTTCCTAGTTATCTTGTATTGGGTTTGTTTGTACATATTTGTTTGCATGTTGTCTCCTCCATGAGGCAGACCCTGCTTGGGCAGGGACTGTCTGCTGCTTTTCTCTGGATCCTCAGGTCTTAGTACAGTGCCTGGCATATAATAGGCCTTTAATAAATGCTCATCACCTGACTATTAATACCTATTACTTGCTTCTCCATTGCTTTTTAATCTTTAGTTTCATTTCAAAGACCATACCAGGCAGTTTTGCTGGAAAAATGCTATGTAATCTGCATTTCAAGAAGTGAATAAAATGACCCCCAGGATGTGGCTGTATCTTCTGTGGGGAAATATGGGAGGGCATGGACAGAGAGGCACATAGAATAGGCAGGTATAAATGAATTGAGCCCAGTAGGATAGCTTGGTATTATAGTGGATAGAATATTACACTTTGAATTAGGCAGATATTGATTCAGTGCTTCTAGATACTTATACTTTTCAGCCCCAGTTTTCTTTTCTATAAAATGGGTTGTAATAAAAGCACTTATAGGCTGGTCAAATTAAATAACACATATTGCACTTTTTACAAACCTTAAAGCTTAATAAGTATTGGCTCGTGCATTTTTGGAGGGATTATTCCATTTCATTTGATTATCTATTGAAATACTAGCGTTTAATATTTTTTAGTAGTCATTAAAATAAAATGCTAACGATGAGGTAAATTGGATAAGAAATCTTTTGTCAAAGAGAGAAGAAATAGTTGCATTTTAAATGAATAAGCATTCATGCCTGGATTAAATGCCTAGGTCTCCCCAAAAGTATTGTAGATGGAATTCTAGTAACTATAACTGAAAGGAGTGGCCTGGACTTTGGAAGAAGCATGGCAAAAAGACTAGAATGAGCTGTAACTTGTAATGAGTGTTACGGACAACAGAAAAGATGAAAAAAGTTAGAAGAGTGTCAGATAATTAAAGAAGACTTAAGATACTATGTGGGGTATGGGACACGGTGAGAGCCTGACAGAAAGAGAAAGGGAGACAGTAGCTTCTTTACAGTTTTGTAGTTAAAGTGAATTTGCTACTACTTTTTCTGACAAGGAAAATTATCTCTGTACTAGGAAGTATTGAGTGAAGCTATTCACTAAGGAACTGGGAATCCTAGATAACTGAGAAGAGAAAGGATGCCTGCTTGTTCTCAGGTCCACTTATGAGCACTGAACAAACTGCATCTCAGGGTATTCAAAGATCTTGTGGATATGATTTTTGAGTTAGCTCTTTCTGGTCAGATGGAGTCCAGAGATGCTAAGCTGATTTTAGACTACATTCATGGAAACCTAGTGGCCAGAATGGGGAAGGACATAGCCCTGATGTCATGTGACCTGGGTAGCCAGACCACTTTTGTAGGTGGTGACTCCTTTCTGGATGTTGTGCCTTTCTTAGTGGGAGCTATGATGGCTTTAGTCTTTTTACTCACACAATGATCATCTTCACTAAAATGCTCAGATTTATTCTGGATAGAGTACTGTGTGATCACACTGTGGACATCTTGTACTTCTGATGGTCATCTTTTGTCCTCAAAGTAGGACTTCATTTTATCCTTAAGATACTTTATCCAATGGATGCTAAACCCTCTGGTGTATCTACATCAAGAAATGAGGTTAATATGCATGAAACGACCTTGTCTAGCTCTATAATAATCTTTTCTAGGGGTTCATTAACCATCCATATTTAATATGAGAATTTTTTGAGAAATAAAATGTCATACCCAATTATTCTTTTTCCTGGTGAATTAGAGTATGCAAATTCCATTCTTCCCTTTTTAAAAAAAATTGGCATATTTTTCCTTTCTTATACCTGTGTTGTCTGGTTTTTGTTGTTGATTTTTATATCATCCTTCAGGGTTCACTGACTCAGAAGTTCTTTCCAACCATTATTTCAGTATCTTGAGATATGGTTTGTCTGTATCTGTTTACTTGGAACTCTGCACAGGAATTTAGTCTCTTTTTTCCCCCTTGGTCTCAATTCCTTACTCTCCATTTTTATTTTATCTTTTCCATCTCTCCCTCTCCATTCATTTCCTCTTCTGCCCGGGTCAAAGGTTATACTCCTTGGCCTACAGAACTGAAGTAACTGGAATTGATGGCTTCATTTTTCTTTCTAGCCTTGTGGAAAAGAGTATTTTTTTTCAGTCCAAGCTAGGTGGCCTCCATTTTTCATTTGTAAATTGAGAAGTGGACAATAATAATAGCTAGCATTTATATAGCACTTTAAGATTTGCAAAGCATGGGGCAATTGGTATCTCAGTGCATTGAGAGCCGGACTATAGATGGGAGGCCCTAAGTTCAAATCTGGCCTCAGATACTTCTTAAGTGGGCAAGTTACTTAACCCCCATTGCCTAGCCCTTATTGCTCTTCTTTGGAACCAATATACGGTATTGATTTTATGACAGAAGATACGGATTTAAAAAAAAAAGATTTTCAAAGCACTTTACAAATATTGTCTGGTTTTATTCTTACAACTGCCCTGGGAAGTACCACCACCACCACCACCACCACCACCACCACCACCATCACCATCATCATCATCATCATCATCATCATCATCATCATCATCATCATCATCATCATCATCTCTACTGACAAGGAAACTGAGGCAAATTTTAAAGGACTTATCCTTGATGACACAGCTATTAAATGTCTTGAGATCAGATTTAAATCAGGTATTGCTGAATCTAGGTCCAGAGCTCTCTCCATTCTATTAGTTAGCTACTTCTAGAACATGATCTTTGAAATCCCTTCCCTTTTTTGATCTTCTTCTTTCTCCCAATGTTAAAAAACCAAACAATCCTCTTTTTATTGCCCTTACCATTCATTATGAGTTTCTGGTAATTCTGAGCTTCAGTGCTCTTGGCTCTCTCTTTATAGGACCATCACATACTTTTACATTCATTCTTTACCTACTTTATGCATGTATTTAATGAAAAAAATCTAAGTTAGCAAATGAGCCCTTTGTACCTTCCCATTGATCTCTTTAGATAATACCCTAATTTCTCCTCATTAGAATTGCTTCTATTTATGTCTTCTAGATAGTCTTTATTTTTATTTTTCAATTTTGAGACAACTGGAAGTGAAGATGTCATTCATGGGCTTAATTTCAATGGGAGCTTTGACCTGTTCTCTTTACTAACTGGGGCCAGTTTCCTCCTGGCACCAGGTTGCAGACTGGCAATCTACCCAAACACTGATGCTGGCCTTAGTGCAGTCCTGCCTATCAGATTTAGCTTGTTTGCTGCAGTACAAAACTCCAGGGCTTAAAGGGTCTCAGGCTCCCTGCTGGCTGAGATCACAGACATGGGTCACCTTTTCCAGCCACTTTAATTCTTTTGAGAATTTTTGGGTCCCTATCTGTCCTCTTTGAAATTTGCTCCTTCCAAGTCTAAAAAATTTAGCAGGGCATTTTCTTCCTTCCCTGATACAGATTTTAAGGCCATTCCTCACAACGTCCCATCTTGGTAGCCTTCTCTGCCCCTGTCCTCTCATATCCAGGATAGAATTCTGCTGTGTATTCTACCTTTTGAGGGATGAAATTTAATAGAAACCTGGAGTACAGTAGTTGTTCAGAGAGAGATATAATGAGAAAACTCTAATAGGAACTCAGATAATGGAAGTCTCCCAACACTGCAGTATCTCACCTCTTTGTCAGAATAGTACATTTTATTGGCCTCCTTTGGTATTTGATCATGATTAGTTTTTTATTTTCATAACTTTTAAATGAAAAATTCTTGTCCTTTATCAGAGAATTTCTTATGGTTTTTCAAAACTAAATTCAAAAGTTTGCCATTTTTTTGGTTGTTGTTTATGTATATAGATTATTGTTATTTATAGTGATATTCTTAGGGCAGTGGAGCACTATTTTAAGACCTATATGGTTCAGATTTCAGCTGTTCCACTGATCTATTTATATGTATATCAGTTGTTTATTGTTGAAGTTAACTAATGGGAAAAGAACCTTAAGAAATTGACAATGAATTAAAGACCTGTGTATTATTTATTACATCTCAAGATCCTCTCCTCCTGTCCTCTGCCCTCTTCCATCCTACTCAAGTGAGCATTTTCCTTCTGATAAAGAAAAGAACAGTAAAATAGAATCTCTTCTATACTAGCTGTGTTTTACAAGAGTGTGCAGCATTGCATACCTTTTGCTTTCTACTTCTTTAGTGAACGGAATGAGGTACATTTCCTCATCTTGTTACAGAGTCCAAGATTAGTCATTAAAATTACACAGTATTCAGTTTTATTTTCCCAATGCTATTTATTTCACTAGCACAAGTGCCCTTGAAAGTGTTCTCAGAGAGGTGAACTTAATTGGTGGATATATTATTACATATATTTTAAAAAACTAAAAAATATCTATTTGTATCTGTTTATATATAAATACACTATTATGCATTCATGCCTCAATGAAGAATGATTGCCTTTTTTCTGGCTACAACCATGATAATAAACTATTTAGCCTAGTCTGGACTTTGATGGCATGAGTGACACCAGGTTCCCTTCTGGAATCCTGTATGCCTAATTGGTTAGAATTCTCCACGTTTAACCCTATCTAGATCGATTATACTGTTCTCTGGCCTGTTCTGAGCATCTGCCATATGTCCTTCCTCCACTCTCAGACTCTATGGAATAACGGCATTCCAAATCCCTCCCTGAGGCCCTCTTTTTCCTTTCTTCCCTTTTCCCTTTCCATGAATAACTCTGGGAACAGCATTTAAATATTATTGCCATTCCTGGAAAAGACATGTCAGTAGCTCTCCTCACCATCTCTGTTTTTTTTTGGGGGGGGGGACCATAATATAGTGATCCCTCACCTATGGTGGGAGTTATGGTCCAGAGACCCCTGGGTGAAAATCCATGAAGTATGGTCACTGAGCCAATCAGTGCCCAGGATAGAGAACACAGTGTTGTGGTTGGTCGCCTTTCATTCCATCAGCCAGTAGTGTGCCGTGTACAATCTCATGTTGGCAAGCTTGCGCAAGTGGTAGTGACTTATTGCATTTCTATGGTGTACAGTATGGTATTTGTCCACAAAATCTGACAATATAGCAAAAACTCTGCAATACAGAATTAGATATATTTTTTTAAAAAAACTCAAGGGATGACTGTACCTCTCTCTAGTTGTCTCTCCCCACATACCTTCCCTTCTTACAGTTTAGTATAGTGCCCAATACATAGACTCTTAGTATATGCTTTTTCATTCATTCTTTCAGTAATAGTGAAAAAAGGAGTCTTAAGACTAAAATTAAGATCAGTTTCAGTGGTTAGGTGGCAGTGTAGAAATCACGGAAAACAGTAGAGGAGAAGTCTTTAAATTGAACTTTGAAGTTTGAGGCTACTCCTTTGTAGTCAGAGGGAAAGTGGTAGGAATCCATAATGATGCTAAGATTTGAAGAGTGGAGATAGGTTAGCTAAAGGGCCTTCAGTCTTACTGTAGGTTGTTTAAAAAAAAGGTTTGGAGCAGTGGTTCTAAGATAAGAAGTTCATAGGGGATCAGCAAAAAGATCATTTGATGGCAACAAAAACTCAGCAGAGATTATATACTATGAATTTTTAGTAGGTAAAATCCCCTTCATTTTGTAGCTTGGATAGGTTTTTCCATTGGGAAATGATAAACAAAAATTGCATAAATGAGAAGGTATGGAAGGGTTCTAATTGACCTTAGTTGCTGGGGGGAGTAGTTATTGAAAGTACCTATATGCTTTCTTATTTTACAAATTAACAAATTTTATTTTTATTGTCATGCAAAGCATATTTCCATATTGGTCATTGCTGTAAGAGCATAACAACCCCTCCTCCAAATCAAACCTTAAATAAACTGATGTGAAAGACAACTCCAACAGTTGTTTCTCTGGAGGTGGATGGCATTCCCCGTCATAAGTCTTTCAGGATTGTCCCAGATCAGTGCATTGCTGAGAGTAGCCAAGTTTTCAGAGATGATCATCATACCTTATTGCTGTTACTGTGTACAGTGTTCTTTTAGTTCTGCTTATTTTGCTCTGCCTCAGTTCCTGAAGATCTTTCCAGCTTTTTCTGAAATCATCTTATCGTCTCATAACACAGCACCTATATACTCTGGACCTGTGATCTATCTTATCAATGTGACTGCGATCTCTATTGGCACAAACAGATGGCAATTTATTCACAGCTCATTCTTTGCAACTCTTAACCATGTCCCCCCATACATGATAAACTATGCATCTAGTACTGGAAGCTTTTCCTTTGGCCTCTTAACATTTTGTGGGTACCAGTAACAAAACATCCAGGCTGTCCTTTTATAATCATTCTTGGGCCATAACTTGATTTACTTTCTTCTCCAGGGTGTATATTTTCATCCTTGACTCTGCTTCTTTGGATCTAACCCAGTGGCTTTCCTCAGCTTTTCTTTCTAGTGCCATTTCTTACTCTTCAGTCAACCTTCTGGGACTGTGTTTTTAGGTCTGGATCCATTGGGTTCATTGTATTTGACTGAAAAACAACTTGTTAAAATGATTTTTACAATTTAAAAAAAAAATTTGATTCTCCTACCATTTTTTTATTTAAAGGTCCTTGAGATAAATTGACTAAATGGGATATTCTCTAAGCTTTAAATTTCTTTTATCCTCCACTGCTTGCCTATGCTTTTTTTTTTTTAATCTTTACCTTCAGCCTTAGAATCTACATATTGTATACGTATTGGTTCTAAGTGTTAAGATTAAAAATTAGTTTCTCTGCTAACGGTATCATATTTTAGAGGTTTATTCAAGATTAAGAAATAAAGAAAATATAGAAAATACAAAATAAGACAGCACGTGCAACCTAGGAGGGCCGAAAAGCCCATTCAATTTCACTTACTACATCTTGAGAGACACATGTGCTTGGAAGCAGAAGCAGGGAGAGAGCGCCGGTAGGTGGAGAGCCCCTTTAAATAATAATTTGTGATCTTGCACTCAGGTGAGACTATTGGGAAATCTGGGAACTGCCAAGGACTTCTGGAGATTGAAGTCTGGGGTTCAAATCTCCATTTTTACATAAGGCAGAAGAGTGGTAAGTGCTAGGCAATGGTGGTTAAGTGACTTGACCAGGGTCACTCAGCTAGGCAGTATTTGCGGGCAGCTTTGAATCTAGGACCTCCTGTCTCTGGGCCTGGCTTTCAATATACTGAGCCACCTAGCCACCTCCTGTGCTTTTTTCTTTGTAAGTTTTTGCTAATAGGTTTACATTCAAACCTGTTGCCTTGGGCAGCCATCCCTCTCCATAAAGGTAATTGAGGTAATTTCTAGGCTCTTGATCTCTTGTTATTTAATTTAAATGTCCATTGGTTAACCTTATGGGTAACTTAGATTGATATAATTTTTCTTGTTTATTTACCATTTTGGAAACTTGTAAATTATTTAAACATTTCAGGGTAAAGTTGCTTCATTTGCAAAATATACCTTTTTCTTACTTTGTCCCCCTTTTACTAATTTAATCTTGGCTCTGATGTGTCCATGCTCTGACTGAGCACGACTGATTCAGTGAAAATTCCCACAACAATAACAAGTCTTTTCTGGTCTGTTAGCATCATAAAGAACAAAACAAATTATATTTAATTTGTGTGCGTGTATGTGCAAAGACTATTATATCTTCCTATTTTTCTCAGAGGGAATTGTCTCATACTCATAAGCCATGGATTTCAATACAGATTAGCTTGGAAACCTTTAACCTTTTCCATGACTTGCCCCTCCTTAGTTAACTGTTTTGTTCTCTTCTTCTCGGGACTTGTCATATTGGTGCCAGACTTATTGTAGCCATCAGTTCAACTTAAAGTCTCTGCAGCTCAGATCCTTCAAACGTAAGTGAGTGATCCACCAGCCTCAGACTTACCAGCCATAGAGATTCCCAATGTGTCATCACATTTGACTCACTTTTTTTTTTCAAAGAATATGTTCACAATATAGAAGCATGAGGCTTTTGAGAATCTGTAAGTCTTTGACCTTATTATTTCTCCCTGAACCATGCTTTCCTATATATCTTCCCATCTTCACCTTTTCATACTCTTTCATTGAGGGGTGATCAAGTATCAGTGTCCAGTGACTTTCATGGTAGGGTTTTATTAAATTCTTTATAGAATTTCTCTACCACTTCATCTGTTTGGGCATAGGCTGTAGTTATTTTCATGATCTTTTTGCAAATATTACAAGAACCACAATATGTGGTGGCCAAATAGCCAGTGAAATAATGTCTCTTCTGGCTTCTTGGCATATGATAAATCCACTTGGCCATCTCATTTCTTTACCTCTCCAAAGAATAACTGTGGGGCCATCTTTCCAGTCTTCTTCTTTTTTTTTAAGCAAGCATACTAAAGGCAAGGTCAGCGTTCTAATAGTCAAATTAAAATTTGTTGATAGTCTAAAAATAGTTCTTAGTATGCTTAGCCAACATTACTGCAGAAATGGAAGAGGATTGCCCATTACTAAGCTGTTCATTATTTATTTATTCATTCATTCATTTATTTACTTACTCATTTATTTATTTGTTTGTTTTCATCAATTAATTAATTTGTTTATTAAAAAACACCAGTAGTCAGCTTACTGGTGATAGGTTTGTTTGTAGTTATTTAGGTTGTTCCTGGGGGAAACACAGGCTTAGTTTTCTTACCAAGGCTATTCTAGAAACCAGCTACCTGAAGCCTTGAAGTCCTCAGGGTGATGTCACCTTCAGACCTACTAGGGCACTGGGGTAGGGCTTTTGAAGAGAGTATTTGTTGATATGGCAGGACATCCAGTATTGGCACGATAATTTCTGGGCCCTTTTCCCTTCCTCAATTCCTCATTGTGGCAACTGCTGTCTGGTCACATAAATTTCTGTAGGAAATCAATTTCATGTTATTTGTCCATTTCACATATTTTTGCTGTTTGAATTAGTCTAGTTGCATGCTGATGAATTTTAATATCTTGATCTTGTCTTCTAGGTTTATGTCATGTGGGGTCTGACAATTTTATGACCCAAATACACAAACAGCTGATTCAAAGTTACTCTCATGCCATGTCAATCAATCATATCACAGACTTTCTGAGTTGGGAGAGACCTTTAGGACCATCTGGTCCATTCGTTTTCATGTGGAGATAGTCAAATTTCATTTGTTCTTAGTTGTTCAGTGCTTGTCATATCCAGTGCTTTTCTACTTTTTTTATTCGTTAAAAAATATAGCTATGACTCTTGAGGCCAGCCTGAGGAGTTCTTTGTTTCTTAATTTTGAACAGTATTTTACACTTTTTTGTCTCTTCTGATACCTACTTTTGTGTGGCAGACACCATGTTTAAAGTACCTACACACACAAAAATAAACTACAAACACATCCATCTCATTTAGATGATCTTATCATTTTTTTTGAAGAATTCATCCTCTATAGCAGTAAAGTACAACTATTTTTATGGACTTTTGCTTCTTATCCTGAATGCTGCAAGGGAAAATGAATCATTTTCTTTTCTTTTAAATCCTTATCTTCTGTTCTGAGCGGTAAGGGTTAGGCAGTGGGGGTTAAATGACTTGCTCAGGGTTACACAGCTAGGAAGTGTCTGTTCTTTTCTTTTTTAAAAAAAAAGATCTTGTATTGTATTTTTGCCCAATTAAATGTAGAGACAACTCTTAACTTTTCTTTTTTTGACATTTTGTAATCCAAATTCTTTCACCACTTCCTTCTCTTCCCCTTTCCCCAAGATGGCAAGCAATCTGATATTGATTGTACATGTGCTATGATGTAATACGTATTTTCATTTTTTTCATGCTGGGAAAGAAGATACATGTTGGACATGCAAGAAAAATCTCATGAAGGAAAATAAAGTGAAAAATGGTATACTTATGTCTAAATTCAGACTCTATCAGTTCCTTCAGTGGTGGTAGACAGCATTTTTCATCATGAGTCCCTTAAATTTGCCTTGGATCTTTGCATTGCTGATAATATAAATCATTCACAGTTGATCATCATATAATATTATTTGTTTTCACAGTCCTCCTTCTTCTGTTGACCTCATTTTGCATCAGTTCATTTAAGTCTTTCCGAAATCGCCTCATTTGTCAAATTCAGAAAAAACAGATATTAAATACATCTTTTTTCGATCATGGTTCAATAGAAGTATCATCCAACAAAGGGCTTTAGAAAGAAAGACTAAAAATTAATTAAATGATATTTCTTGTCTTTGGGCATATGCACAATGAAACCTATTCTGCCTATTGCTTGCTTTCTATCTCCAAGTGGAACCTGTGAGCTGTTCTTTCCATTGAGTTATGACTTCCATATAGCTTCTTTTATTCATAAAAAGACTGCCAGTATTAATGTGGTTGACTTCCTTCAGTAAAATGTTAATTTGGTCACTAGAGAGGATCTTAGACTTCAAATTCAAGCAGTTATTTTTTCTGTTTTCCTGATTTGGCAAGCATTTTTAACCTTTCTCTCAGGTACTGTGGATACAGAAAAAGGCAAAAACAAGTCTCTAGGAGTTCCCATTCTAAAGGGGAAGATAATATGTAAATAACTATGTGCATACAAGATACATACCTGGTAAATGGCAGATAATCTCCAGGGAGGGTACTAGCATCAGAGGTAACTGGGAAAGACCGTTTACATAAAGCTGGATTCCAAGAATACCAGGAGATGAAAGTGAGGAGGGTGGGGGAGTTGCCAGGCATGGGGCACAGCCAGTACAAAGGTGCAGGTATTTCTGGATCTTTGTAGTGTTTTTAATTTTATTGGGAAGTTCAGGATTTTGACTTTATTGACATCCCTTGGAGTTTTTATTTGGAGATTTCTTCAGGAGGCGATTGGTAGATTCTATTTTCACTTTTCTCTCAGTTACTAAGAGATTTGAAATTTTTTCTTTAAAGATTTCTCAAAAAAAATATTTAGGCTTTTAGGATTTTCAAATTTTGCAATGATTCTTAAATGAGCATGCCTTCATCACTTTCTAGGTCAATTGTTTTTGCTGGGAGATACTTTATACTTTTTTCCATTTTCCTAATCTTTTGATTTTATTTTAATATTTCTTATTGCCCAAATCTTCCATACTATCAATTCTTTTCAAATTGTTTCCTTTAACAGTCTTATTTTATTTACAAAATTTTAGCTATTTAAAAAAAAATTCTTACTTAATAGCCCCTTCCAGGAATTCTAGTTTGTGCCCAAACTCTTTTCTTTGAGACTTTGCTTAGGTATTTTGGAGTTATTCTCTTTTTCTAGATTTTCATCTTATAGCCCTTTATAAAAGTATCCATTTCATTTAATTTTCAGTTCTATATTCTCTCCACCATCTCCCCAATCTTCATTGAATGCAAGCAAAAAATGGGTTTCATTGCTTGCATGCATGTATGTGTTAATATACATATACATATGTATTTAGGGAGAGTCATGAAAAGCAAATTTTCTCATTAGTAATGTCCAAAAAAAGAGAGAGAAAAAAAAACTGTTTCAGTACAGATGTATTTGACTATAAATGTATTTCAATTCAAAATTAGTATATATTAGCTCTTTATCTGGAGGTAGATAGTATGTTTCATCATGGGTCCTTTTGAATTGTATTGATAAGAGTTATTAAGTTATTATTATTATTTTGCAGTTGATTTATCTTTTTATTATTGCTATTAAGTGTAAATTGTTCTCTTAGTTCTGCTCACTTCACTTTTCCTCAATCTATATGTCTTCTTGGTTTTTTTCTGAAACCATCATCCTCATTATTTCCCTCCCCTTCCCTCCCCTCCTCTCCCCTGCCCTCCTATCTAAGAATTGGCACTAGGTTTCTCTTCCAAGGCAGAAGTGCCGGGCAGTTGGAGCTAAGTGACTTGTTCAGGGTCACACAGATAATAAGTATCTGAGTCCAGATTCAAATCCAGGACCTCCTGTCTCTAGGCCTGTCTCTATCCTCTGAGCCACATAGCAACTCCCCCTTGATTATTCTTCAGTTTTCAGTTCTTTGTTTCTACAAAAAGCTGCTATAAATATTTTCATACAAATAGGCCCTTTTTCTCTTTCTTTGATATCTTTGGGGTATAGGCCTTGTAACAGTATCCCTGAGTCAAAGAATATACACAATTTAGTAGCTTTGGGGGCATAGTTCCAAATTGTTTTTCCTGAATGTTTGGACTAGTTCACAGCTCCACCAACAGTGCATTGGTGGGCTTAGTTGCCTGTCATTTTCTTTCTCTCTCTCTCTTTCCACCCCCCCCCCTACCATTGTGGTACACTCAGGGTTGTTTTCATTTAATTTAATTTTCTCTAGTTATTAATGATTCAAGGCATTTTTTCATATGATTATTAATAGCTTTGATTTTTTTTTCCCTCTGAAAACTGCCTTATTCATGTCAATAGCCCTGTTAGTTGGGAATGGTTCTTGTATATGTGGCTCATTTCCCTATATATCATAGAAATAAGACCTTTATCAGAGGAACTTCTTGTAAACATTTCTTCTCAGTTTCCTACATTTCTTCTAATTTTAGCTACATTGGTTTTGTTTGTGAAATAAACTTTTAAAATTTTATATAATAAAAATAATCCATTTTAACTCCTGAAAATCTCACTTTCTCTTTTTCCTGTCCATAGACTTGATAGATAGTGATGCTACCCATTTTGGGCTTATCTTGGTATATGGTATGTGAAATGTTGGTCTGTGCCTTGTTTTTGCCAGACTAATTTCTAGTTTTCTCAAGTTTGTGTAAGTTCTTGCTCCAAAAGCTTGGGTCTTTGGGTTTATTAAACCCTGTTATTGTTCTCATTTGTTTCTGTATTGTATATTGTACTAGGGAGCCACTCTACTTCTTGTCACTGTTTCTATCTTTATCTGGAAGTAGATAGCATGTTTTGTAGTATAGTTTGAGCTATAGTCCTGCTAAGCCCCCTTTCTTTCCATTTTTTATATTGATTCTCTTGATACTCTTGACCTCTTCTTCCTCTTGATAAATTTTGTTATTATTTTTTCTAGCTGATTCAGTGGATGGTACACTGGGCTTGGAATAAGGAAGACCTGAAACTTAACTAGTTCTGTGACCTTGTGCAAGTCACTTTACCTCTATTTGCCCAAGTTTCCATCTGTAAAATGAGGATGACAATTAGCACCTACCTTCTGGGGTTGTTGTGCGTATCAAATGAGATATTTGTAATGTGCTTAGCACAGTGTTTGGCACATAGTAAGCTGTTAGCTATTATTATTTACTTTCATATGACACTCAATAAGTCAATTATTTTACACAGTACTGTCATTTTTATTAGCATTCTTGTCTATGAACAGTTAATATTTCTTTAGTTATTTATATTTGTCTTTATTTGTGTGAAGTGTTTTCTAAGTCTTCATATAGTTCCTGTGTGAATTTTGGCAGGTAGACTACTAAGTACTTTTTAGTGTTTGTAATTATTTTAAATGGAATTTCTCCCATTATTTCTTTTTATCCCTGCTGTGTTTGTATACTAGTGATTTGTGTGGGTTTATCTCTTACAACTTTGATGAAGTTGTCTATAGATTTGATTAACTTTTTAATTGACTGTGGATCTCTAAACCATCATATCATCTGTAAAACAAACGATAGTTTTGCTTTGTCTTTGCCAAATGTTGTTCCTTCAATTTCCTTCTGTCTTTCTTTTTCTTTTTTTTTAATGCTATAGCTAGTACTTCTAGTATCATATTGAATATTAATAGTGATAATGGACACCCTTGCTTTACTTATTGGAAAGGCTTCTAGATCATCCCAATTACAAATAATGCACATTCTTGGTTTTTGTTAAATATTTCTTATCATTTTAAGGAAAACTATTTATTTTTAGTGTGTTTTTATAAAGAAAGGAATGTATATTACATTTTTTCTATAGTTTTTTCAACATCTATTACAATATTTGAGTTTTGTTATTTTTGCTATTATTATGGTCAGTTATAGTTTTGCCAGCATTGAGCCAGTTCTGCATTCCAAGTATAAACTCATCCTGGTTATAGTGTATGAATTTTGATCTTTGTGACATATTGCTATAATTTCCTTGCTGGTATTTAATTTTTTGCCATCAATATTCCTTAACATTTCAAAATAATTTTCTTTGTTTTGACTCATCTGGATTTATGTATCAATACTATATTTGTGTCTTAGATTGGATTTGATAGGACTCTTTCATTACCTATTTTTAAAAAAACCCTTTATGAGGGGCAGCTGGGTAGCTCAGTGGACTGAGAGCCAGGCCTAGAAACAGGAGGTCCTAGATTTAAATCTGGCCTCAGACACTTCCCAGCTGTGTGACCCTGGGAAAGTCACTTAACCCCCATTGCCTAACCCTTACTGCTCTTCTGCATTGGAACAGTATTGATTCCAAGATGGAAGGTAAGGGTTTAAAAAAAACAACAAAAAAAATCCCCTTTATGTCCTAGTATCAATTATAAGACAAAAGAGTGGCAAGGGTTAGGCAAGTGGGGTTAAGTGAATTGCCCAGTCACACAATTGGGAAGTGTCTGAGGCCATATTTGAACCCAGGTCCTCTCTATTCCAGGGCAGGTGCTCTATCTACTGTGCTATCTAGCTGACCAATTACCCATTTTTTTTCAAATTTATTATTCTTTAAATATTCAGTAGAATTTGCTGGGTCCTGGGTTTTTTTCCCTTTGGAGTTTCATTTATGACTTGTTAAATTTCTTTTTCTAAGATAAGGTTTTTTTAAGTATTCTATTTCTACTTTTGTTAATCCGAGCAATTTATAAATACTTAGCCAAATAAAATATTTGTAAGTATTCATCCGTTTCATAACATAGCTGAGTAAAATAGCTCCTAATAATTGCTTTAATTTCTTCATGGATTGTGAATTCACCTTTAAAAAATTTGGTACTGATAATTTGGTTTTATTCTTTTTCTTTTTTTTAAACCCTTACCTTTGTGTTTTGGCTCCAAGGCAGAAGAGTGGTAAGGGCTAGGCAATTGGGGGTTAAGTGACTTGCCAGAGTCACACAGCTGGGAAGTGTCTGAGGCCAGATTTGAACCTAGGACCTCCGGTCTCTAGGCCTGGCTCTCAATCCACTGAGCTACCCAGCTGCCCCCGGTTTTATTCTTTTAAAAAATCAAATTATCTAATTTTTCCTCCCCCTCAGAAAATACAGCTCCTAGTTTTATTAGTTGAAAGTAAAAAAAATAAATTAACTTTCTTAATTTCTCTTTTTCATAAATAAATTTAGGATTTCTATCTTTCAGGTTTCATTGGAGGTTCTTAATTTGTTAATTTTTTAGTTTTTTAGTTGTATGTCTAATTTATTAATTGACCCTTTCTTATTTTTATTGATGTAAGGGTTAAATTTTTCTCCTAAATACTGTTTTTGGTTCATCCCACAAATTTTGATATGCTATCTCATTGTTATTATTAATCAGATTATTCCATGTTTCTATGATTTGTTCTTTTGACTGACCTATTTCTTAGGATTGTTATTGTTTCCAAATAATTTTTAATCTGTTCTTCAAAGAATGTGCTTTTTATTGCATCAGGTCAGAAAAAGATGCATTTAATATTTTTGCATTTGTTTGTGAGGTCTTGTATGTCCTACATACATGGTTAGGTTTTGTGAAAGTGCCATGCACACCTGAGAAATAGATGCATTCCCTTTTGTTTCCAAGTCCTTATTCTCCTGGTATTAATCATATCTTTTCTAAGATTCTATTCATTTCCTTAACTTCTTTCTTGTTTATTTTATGTTTAGAACTTTCTAGGTTTGAGGAGTAAATTGAGATCTGTGTTTAGACTCTTCCTTGCATGCTTCCTGCCTGAACTGTCACATTGGCCTTTTGCTCTTCTCCCTGCCACAAGTCTCTCTCCTCTGTAAATCGTCTGCTCAGATGTCAGTGATTTTCTTAAAATGTAGGTCTCCTCTCAGCAAATTCTAGTGGTTCTCTGTGGCCTCCAGGATCAAATATAAAGTCCTCTGTCATTCCAAACCCTTTACAACCTGTCCCTCTCCCTCCTGCCATCTTTGCAATCTTCATTACCTTCCTGTTGGAGCTGCCTCTGGTTTTTCTAAGAGATTCAAAAGGGAGGATCTGAGACATCTCTGAAACGTGGGGACAAGCAATAAAATGTTCTATGTAGGAGAAAACCCAGTCCATTTGGGCTGGATTGTAGAGCATGTGAGGCAAGCAGTATACAGTAAAACTTGAAAGGTAAGCTACAGTCATACTCAGAATTGGAGGCCAACAAACAGTGAGTTTTGTATTCTTGCATGATGGAGGCATCCTTCTGGAGCAAGGAAATGAATGACTTGGGTGTGAGGCCTGTGCTTTAGGCTATCAGTTTGTCTTTTTAAATTAAACTTTGTTTTTTCTCAATTAACAAGAATTAAGTTTTTTTTCCTCCATTTTATACCCTCTTGTAGCAAATAAACATAGTTAACCAAATAAATATCCATATTCACTTTGCCCAAAAATGTATGTCACCTTTGTGAGGAGGCGGGCTCCCTTCTTCATCTTCATTCTTCTGGAATTGCAATTGATCATTAGTGTTCTTAGGCCATTTTTTTTTCATCACTGATGTTCTTGGAATATCAGACTGGAAGCTGAGTGGAGGATGGATTGAGGTAGGGAGACTTTTAGGAGGGTTTTGTAATAGATGCCTTGAGAGGCCTGAGCCAAACTCAGGGTTCAGGTGGAGGTGTGATGATTGTGCTTGGGAGAAAGTTGGAGAGCAGCCCTCATTTAAAAAAAAAAAGGTTATTGGCTCAAATAGATCTAACCTCTTTTTTGGAATTGAACTGATGTGGCCTTTAAGGTACACCTTGAGTGATGGAAAAGGTTTCTGGATTTGATGTGGCAGGAGGAGAGGGCTGTGCCCAGAGACTGAGACTACAGGTTAAGGCCAACCCTACGGACAGTCCAAGGCTCTGCTCCACAAATTGGCAAGAAGTAGATTGGAATAAAATGAGGTGCAATTCAGGTTCCAACCCTGATCCAGATTTCTGAACAGGAGAGTGGCAGAAGCTCTGTGCATAAGAACTTGGAGAAGGTGGGGTCCATTGGAGGCTCTAACATGTTTTCAGCCTTTCAGTTAACGAAAGCTTTCAATTTTCAAGAATTTTCAATTCTTCCCATCCCAAGCAAAGAAAGAGAAACCAAACACTGCAGTAAAGGAAGACACATTCTAAAGTCCAAAAATATGTCTCGTTCTACTATGAGTAATTAGTGGGAATGACCATGCTAGGTATGCCACACCAAGTATTGTCTGAATCTCGAGGAGGCCAGGGGGGAGTAACTCTTGAGAAGAGAGATGAAATTTTAGGGTCAAGAGAAGACTTTTTGGCTTGGGTTTTTCAGAGTTGAAACCTAACTGTGCTTGTAGTCAGAGAGAGGAAGGTAGCTGAGAAGTTAAAAGCAGATGATGAATTGAGCAATGCCTCCTGGGGGGTCTGCATAGGGAAGGAGAGAGAGGACAGTTGAAGAAACAAATAGAATTTTTTTAAACCTAATTGAGAGACTCAGTGAGAGCCTGGACAGAGTCAGAGATCAGACCAGATTCCCAGGCTTTCTTGAGTTCATTCCAGTCCCCTGGCCCTCTGGACATTATTTAATTCTTCATCCCCCTGCCACCAAAACCATTCTAGACATAGAGGTGACATCTGCAGCTAAAGAAGGGAATTGCTCTCAGGGGTCTCACAGCATTCAAGGTCAGGAAGTTCAATCCCACTCCTAACTTTAAGTCAACAGAGGGCACATAAGTGTTTTGATTGATTGATTACTCTGATGGTACTGAATCCAATCTTTTCTCCTTTTTATCCTGAATGGGAATAGACCTTATTGGGCGCATAGAATCTTAGAACTAGGAAGGAGCTTCTAGGCCATATGGCCCATGGCTTTCATTTTACAGAGGAGGAAATAGACCAAGAGAGGATCTTGATATTGTTTAAATTCAAGAATCCCAGGTATGGATTGCATTCTGTAGTTGGAAGGAAGAGGTCTTAGCGGCTGCCTGCTTCAGTCTCCTCATTTTTTTTAAACCTATACCTTCCATCTTGGAATCAATACTGTGTCTTGGTTCCAAGGCAGAAGAGTGGTAAGGGCTGGGCAATGGGGGTTAAGTGACTTGCCCAGGGTCACACAGCTAGGAAGTGTCTGAGGCCAGATTTGAACCTAGGACCTCCCGTCTCTAGACCTGGCTCTCAATCCACTGAGCTACCAGGCTGCCCCTATTTTATTTTTTATAGGTGTTTACTGATGCCTTTTGTTTGTACATTATAGTTATTTCCTTCCTCAGCTGCATTGGATGGCCGTGTTGTCCTTTGTGCTCCAACACGCCCTAAGCACTCCACAGTGCTTTGCTGCATCTCCCTCTCAGCCGTTGAACCTTCTTGTTGGTTTACAAGCAGTCTTCACATGCTGGGTGAGCAAAGCCCTGGTTCACCAGGGGTCGACGACCCGATGGCTACCTTCACAGGGTGTGGCCGCTGCCGCATGCTAGCAGCTACTGGGAGCCACAAGGGAGAGCTGGGTGTCAGGTGGGGGTCAGAGGCTGGAGAGCTGCCCTAAGAGGGCACGACAAGCCCTCCATACCAGAGATACTACTCCTCCCTGAGCACCCCATACACCCCATCCAATGCAGCTGAGAAAGTCTCCAGACGTAACAATTTTTCATGCCACTGGACCCAGGCTTCCAACGCTGAAAGAGTGGGACTGTCTGTGTATCGGCTTTTCCACTTAAATCTCTTTCACGCACAAGTATCTTTGTGCACACTCATCTATCCTAACCCCGTCCACCCTCTTCAAGACCTGCGGCGATGGGGGAGTGGCGATGCAACAGGTGGAGGTGACCACTGGCAGTTGTAGTCACGATCCTGCACGTAGGCGGCCCACGGACCAGTGGTCACTCGGCCCTGTGGGCAGCAGGGACGTTCGGCAGCATCCTGGGCGACTGAGCAGCCCTCTCTAGGACAGCACTGCTCACCCTAATCAAGGGAGGGGACTAGAAAAGGTGTCCCAAACATTGCCTGCCCTACAAACACCCGGTCAGCACACCACGGCTGGCGGGTCATCCCTTTAAGCGGTCGAAATCAAAGGAAAAATACAAAGAAACTCCTACTAGGAGCATGGAACATCAGAACATTACTTGACAGAGAGAACACCCCAAGACCTGAGAGAAGAACAGCTCTAATCGGTAAAGAACTGGCGCGATATAACATCAACATCACAGCCTTAAGCGAAACATGCTTACCAGAAGAGGGATCACTCAGCGAACCCACCACTGGATACACCTTCTTCTGGAAAGGTAGAGCCTCAAATGAAGACAGAATCCACGGTGCTGGCCTGGCCATCAAGACCAGTTTGCTCAAACAGCTGCCAGACTTGCCTGTGGGCATCAGCGAGAGGCTCATGAAGATCCGTTTGCCTCTCAGCAAAGACCTGTATGCCACAATCATCAGTGCATATGCCCCAATACTGACCAGCACAGAGAAGACCATCGAGCAGTTCTACTCTGACCTGAGTGCTGTCCTGCACTCAGTGCCCACAAATGACAAGCTGATACTACTGGGAGACTTCAACGCCCGCGTTGGCCAGGACCATGAAAGATGGAAAGGAGTGCTCGGCAAACACGGCGTGGGCAAAATGAACAACAGCGGCCTACTGCTACTCAGCAAATGCTCAGAGTTCGAACTCACCATCATGAACACTGTGTTCAGAATGGCAAACAAATATAAAACAACATGGATGCACCCAAGATCAAAACAGTGGCATCTCATTGACTACATCATTGTACGCCGGTGAGACATCTAGGATGTAAAGATCACCAGAGCCATGAGAGTTGCTGAATGCTGGTCAGACCACCGATTGGTTAGAGCGACTCTTCAAATACGCATTGCGCCTCGCCATCCAAAACGTGCCCAGACAGTTCGCGCATTTTACAACGTGAGTCATCTTAGAGATCCATCTTATTTGCAAACATTCCAGTCCTGCCTGAACGACAAGCTGTCTGCCAAGGAACCACTCACTAGAAGCTCAACCGAGAAATGGAACCAGTTCAGACTGTGAAGGAAACATCAAAGGCAGTCCTAGGCCCAAAACAACGCAACCACCAGGACTGGTTCGACGAGAACAACACTGCTATTGAAGACCTATTGAGCAAGAAGAACAAAGCTTTTATGGAGTGGCAAAATAACCCAAACTCTGCTCCTAAAAAGGACAGATTCAAGTCTCTCCAAGCCACGGTGTAGCGTGAGATCAGGAAGATGCAAGACCGATGGTGGGGAAAAAAAGGCAGAAGAAATCCAGCGGTTTGCTGATACGAAAAACTACAAACAATTTTTCAGTGCCCTCAAGACTGTCTATGGTCCATTAAAACCCACTACTACTCCCTTGCTATCCTCTGACGGTGACACTCTTAAAAAAGATAAAAAAGGCATCAGCAACAGGTGGAAAGAACACTTCAGTCAGCTTCTCAACTGACCCTTTTCAGTTGACCAAAGTGCCCTTGGCCAGATCCCCCAAAACCGCTCCATTGAACAACTTGACGTCCCTCCTTCAATAGAGGAAGTCCAAAAAGCCATTAAACAAATGAGTATAGGCAAGGAACCTGCCAAAAACGGGATCCCAACCGAGGTGTACAAAGCCTTAAATGGAAAGGCGCTCCAGGCATTCCACATAGTTGCTGACCAGCATATGGGAAGAGGAAGACATGCCCCCAGAACTCAGAGATGCCTCCATTGTAGCCCTATACAAGAAAAAAGGCTCATGAGCAGTCTGTGACAACTACAGAGGCATCTCATTACTCTCCACTGCTGGAAAGATCCTCACCCGTGTTATACTCAATAGACTCCTGTCATCTGTTTCAGAGCAGAACCTGCCTGAATCATAATGTGGCTTCCGACCAGATTGCAGCACCATCGACATGGTCTTCATGGTGAGGCAAATGCAGGGAAAATGCCTTGAGCAGAACCTGAGTCTCTACATTGTCTTCATAGACCTGACAAAGGCGTTCGACACAGTGAACAGGGATGCATTGTGGGTGATCCTCAGCAAGCTCGGTTGCCCAGCAAAATTCGTCAAACTGATCGAGCTCTTTCTTGTCGACATGACAGGGGAAGTCCTATCTGGTGGAGAGACTTCTGATCGCTTCAACATCTCCAATGGCATGAAATAAGGCTGCGTCCTCGCGCTGGTACTATTCAACCTATTTTTCACCCAAGTATTATGACATGCTGTGATGGATCTAGACCTGGGCGTCTACATCAAATACCGACTGGATGGCTCACTATTCGACCTTCGCCGCCTGACTGCAAAAACAAAGACAACAGAGAGACTCATCCTGGAAGCTCTCTTTGCAGATGACTGTGCTCTCATGGCCCACCAAGAAAATCATCTCCAAACCATTGTGGACAGGTTCTCCACCGCAACAAAACTGTTTGGCCTGACTATCAGCCTCAGCAAAACAGAGGTGCTGTTCCAACCTGCACCGGGGAGGCCAACGAACCAGCCATGCATTACAATCGACGGCACGCAGCTTTCTAACATCAACACTTTCAAGAACCTGGGCAGCACCATCGCCAACGACGGGTCCCTAGACCATGAGATTAATGCCAGAATCCAAAAGGCCAGCCAGGCACTCGGGCGGCTGCACTGCAAAGTCCTCCAACACAGAGGTGTAAGCACCGCGACAAAGCTCAAAGTGTACAACGCAGGGTCCTCAGCTCGCTCCTGTACGGTGTGAGACACGGACACTGTACCGGAAGCACATGAAACAGCTGGAGCAATTCCACCAACGCTCTCTCCGGTCAATCATGAGGATCCGATGGCAGGACCGAATCACCAATCAGGAAGTCCTCGACAGAGC
This sequence comes from Monodelphis domestica, assembly GCF_027887165.1. Lineage (NCBI taxonomy): Eukaryota > Metazoa > Chordata > Mammalia > Didelphimorphia > Didelphidae > Monodelphis > Monodelphis domestica. Next base: position 18,172,612 of record NC_077233.1, read on the forward strand.
CAACTCCACCAGCATCGAAGTTCTGGTCCTCCAAACCCAGCTACGATGGTCTGGACACGTCATCCGCAGGGACCCACAGCGAATACCAAGACAGGTATTCTAGGGTGAACTGTCAGCTGGACTCAGGACACAAGGCCAACCAAAGAAAAGATTCAAGGATCAGCTAAAGTCCAACTTGAAGTGGGCTGGCATTACACCAAAACAACTAGAACTCGCTGCCTCTGACAGAAGCAGCTGGCGAGCCCACATTCACCAGGCCGCCGCCACCTTTGAAGATGAGCGACGTCGACGTCTTGCCGCTGCGCGTGAACGCCGACACCAGGCCACAACCGCACCTCCCGTAACAACTGGCGTCCCATGCCCCGTGTGCCACAAACTGTGCGCCTCAGCCTTTGGACTCCAAAGCCACAGGAGGGTACACCGTAGATGAAACTGCACAAAGACAATAGTCATTCTCGATCACCAAGAGACTACCACTACACTATAGTTATTTCCAAAAATTCTCTTCTTCTGTATCCACCCCCCTCCAAAAAAAAAAAGCCTTTCATTGTAATAAAGAAAAATAATTACACAAAACCAGCTTATGGAGTGACTGCATTGGACACTGAATGGTTTGTTCTGCCCCTATTATTCTTCTAAGAAAGGTGCAGCCACCTTCATTCTAGATATTCTAGATATTCCACTCATTCTCAGTGGTTGGCAGATCATTACCTCTTTCCTGGACACTAGAAATTCCTTTGTCATCGATTTATCTTGTAGGCCGGGAATAGCTCTTCTGTCAAGCTTTGTATTTTCCACTTGAACCTGGCATCTCTTCAAAGCCCTTGTCTCCACCACTTCACTAACAAAGCTGTAGAAAAAAAGTTGTCAACATTCATTGCTTCTATTCCTCACTTTACTTTTTTACCCATTGCCCAATGACTTGCAAACCGCCCCCAGCCCCACCTGAGAGACTTTTCTCCAGGTTATCATTCATTTCTTAATATCTAAATCTCATGATATTGTCTGAGATTTCGTCATCCTTGACTTATGTAATATTTTTTGACACTGTTGAACCCTGGCACCCCCCCCCCCCCCCCCCCCGTTTTCTTTCTTAGCTCCCTTGCGGTTATTTTCTTCTGCCTTTCCTTCTCTCTGTTTTGCCTGTCCTCATAGATGTTCATCTTCATTCCTCACTTTTTAATCCTGGAAATTGAATGAAGTTCTGTTCTGTCTTTACACTGTTCCTCTGTAGTTTTGAAATTCCTGTAGCCTCCATTGGCTTTTCTTTGCAGATGGTTCTTATCTATATGACTAGATTTTATTTCTTTTGATCTCATCACTGGCCTACTGGATATCTCTCCTTGACTGTCCCTGAAGTATCTCAAATTCTACATTTCCAAAATGAAACTCACAGTACTCCCTAAAAGAGACCTTCCCCCAAGCTGAGAGTACAACCATCCCTTCAGATTTTTAATCTAGGAAGTCATCCATAACCCTGTGTTCCTAACTTACTGTCTCTGTATCTGTGAAGGGAAAAGGAGCAATCATTTATTAAGCATGTGTCAGGTACTACAGTTAAATGATTTGCCCAGGTTTGTGTTCTGTAATCGAGAGCTATTATTGTCTTCATCCTCATCATTGGCCACACCGGTGTCTTTTCTTCTGACCCTTTCCATTCTCTGTACCATCCTAGTGCAGGCCTTCTTCATCTCTCTTCTGGGCTGACATCGCAATAGTATCTTAATCCATCTTGCCACCTCTAGCCCTTTCCCTCTCAGATACAGTCAGTGAATAGAGTTCTTGCTGGGCCTGGCCAACCTCAGACACTCCCTAGTTGTCTGACCTTTGACAAGTCATTTAACCCTTTGTTTCAAGGATGAGGTGAGATAATATTTGCAAAATGCTTAGCATATAGTACTTGCTTGATACCTCATTGTTTCCTTCATTCCTCTCTCATCTCTTTGCTGTATCACTGTGAGAATCTTCTTTAAAGAACATGCATGACCATGTTACTCTCCTGCACGAGGATCTTGGTGGCTGCCTATTTAATGACCATTTACATTATTTGTAATTATATTGAACTGGAGCATTTTTCAGATTGTCTTTGGACTAATGCCCAATACAAGGTTTGTGTAAAATGTTATAGTCTTTTGAAAAAATGCATGCCTAAACCTACACCTAAATCTTTTCCTTTTTCCTTTCTGTTGAAGAACTGACAAATTTACTCTTGTTCTCTCTTTAGATATGGAAAGCCCCCAATTTAGGAATTTTTTACTGCCAGAAGCTACAGAGAATCGGAGATTACAGAAATTACAGCAAATCTTAAATCTTATTTTCGTCACAGTGTTGGAGTCTGATTATGAAGGGTTTAAATACCAGGTTTAGGATTTTGTATTTTATTCTGCAGAAAATAGCACACCCCTGAAGATTTTTGAGTAAAGGAATAACATGGTTACATGTTTTTAGGAGATTTTTAGGCAGCTATATAAAAGGTCAACTAAAGAGGGGAGAGGATAGAAACAGATAGACTTTTCCCAACAATCATGAGGGCTGGAATGATGATTGAGGCTATGTGAAGGAAGAAGAGAGGATGACTGGAAGAGAAGACTTGGCATCTGATTGAATATGAGGGTAAGGGAGAGGATTGTGCCAGGAATGACTCAATTTGAGAAGCCAGATGACTGTAAGATTGATGATGCCCTTGAGAAAGATGGGTAGTTTGGGAGAAGGAAGAGGTTCTGGAGCTTCATTTTAGATGTTCAGTAGGTAGCAGTTGGTGATGCAGGACTGGCTCTGGATCTTTAGTATCTATAGAGTTGGCAGTATGACATCATGTCACACTGGTAGGAACTGGAAGAGCTAGGATTCAGACCCTTTTGAGTCTTAAGTCTACACACTTCCCATTGTGTTGGGCCTTTTCACCCTATCTAGAATGGATCTTGATTGTAATCTGCTCCATCTGTACCACCTCCCTCCTCAAATCCCAAATTTTTTTTCTACCTGAGCTCAGATGCCCCTTCCTATATGAGGCTTTTTCTGATCCCCCCAGGTACCAGTGGCCCTTTGAAGTTATTTTGTTTTTTATTTTCAATATGTTGTGTATATCCTTATGTGTCCCTGTTTTCTCCTTCAAGAAAATATCTGCTCAAGTACAGGTATTATGTCTTATTTTTGTCTTTTTGTCTCTAGGACATAGTAAGTACACTACATAGATTATAGTTGGTGCTTAATAAATGTTCCTTGATTGATAGAGCTAGGTGACTACAGGTTGGGATTACTTCATGCAGCCAGGGTCAGGTGTGACTTTGATTGATGCTCAGAAGAGATTCTAGATCACATTTGAAGAAGTTATTCTAGAACATTAATTTCTTGACTTTGTGGTTGAAGTTTTAGATAGTGTTGTAGTGAATACATTGCTGGACTTTCTGTGTCTCTCAATAGCCTCTTCCTGTTATCTCTTTGTCTGATTGTCTTTTGTTCCAGATGAAGAAACTCCCTTCACTGGTATAGATAGGGATCACTGTTACACAATTGTATCAATCTGTTTTTTTTAAATCACCATCATTTCCCCGTGTATCCTTCTCCCACCCAGAGACATATTCCTTATTACAAAGAATTAAAAAAAATTTTTTTTTGGGGGGGGGAATTTCCAGATACTTCCTAGCCATATATCTCTGGACAAGTCATTTAACCTTGATTGCCTAGTCCTTGGTGCTGTTCTGTCTTAGAATTGACACTAAGATGGAAAGAAAAAGTGTTTTTTCTTTTTAAACACTTACCTCCTGTCTTAGAATCAATATTGAGTTTCCAAGGTATAAAAGCAATAAAGGCTAGGCAGTTGGAGTTAAGTGACTTGTCCACAGGTAGGACGTGTCTGAAGGCATATTTGAACCCAGAACTTTCCTTTTCCAGGCCTGGCTCTCTTTCCACTGAGCCACCTACCTGCCCCTGATAAAGTTATTATTTTTTTTTGGTAGTTGTTTTTTGTTTCTGGTAAAGAATTAAGGAAAGTAATGATAATAAGACCTCAGGTTTTAATATCAGATAATACAAATTATTTGGTACCAGTTAAAAAAACTATTAGTGAAACAGACTAGATTTAAAGATGAAACAAAAGTAATCAAATGCAACAATCCAATGTTTAATAAACTTGTGAGCATAAAGTATATGGAAAGGAATTCCCTGTTTGACAAGATCTACTGAGAAACTGGAAGGCAGTTTGGCAGAGATTCGAGTTAGACCAGCATTCTGTGTCATTTACCATACGAGGCTCAAGGCAGATAGATGGCCTGGATATTTAAGATTGCACCATTAAAAATGATAACAAGTCATCAATAATGGCCTGTAGTTTAGTGTCTGAAGAGAGGGGAAAGGAGGTACCCTCTCAAATCTCTTCTTGAAGACCTAGTTGGGGCATTATCATTTCTGTGTTAACTTTTGTTTTTTCTTGTTATTCCCATTTACACAGTGCTGTACTCACTTGTTTCTTTGTAGTTCCCTTTGCATCATTCCATTTGCATCTCTCCCTAATCTACCTGTATGTTCAGCTTAGAGTTGATATGTCATATTTAAATCTTAGTACAAAAAACATCAAGGCTAAATATACAAATGAAGCTATAACTTCAACATTATTTAGCAAAGACATTCAGGAATTGGTTATCTTTTTTGGTTGAGAATTAATGTAAGAGAGTTTGTCTCTCCATTGCCATTCTCCCTACCTGCCATCTGTTGCCAGTCATGTCATTTGGGACCAAATAGGGTGGTCCCTCTCTTCTCTCAGCAAGGAACCAATACCCATATTTCTAGATAGGAACTGGACCAAAGTCAGCCATGGCATGAGCAATCCTTTTTCCCTCCTTTAACCAATACAATGATTAAACTTCTCAAGTATAGAATTCTTTTAATACATTCTTTATAATAGTTGTTTTTTAGCATTGTAATATTTTGTCATCACAGTTAATCTAGCCATTCTCCATTTGATGGGCATCTATCTACTTTATTCCCAGTTCTTTGCTGCCTATAAAATTGCTGCTTTTAGTATTTTTCTGTGTATTGAATCTATGAGAAAGACAAAATAATAACAAATTTCATTTGGAGGAACAAATGTCACGAATCTCAAGGGAAATGATTTTTAAAAGTAAGAGTGAAAGGGGACAGTATGGTTAGACCTCAGGTCTACAAAACAATAGTCATTAAATCTTCTTAGTACTGCTTAAAAACAACAACAAAAACCCCAAACAAAAAAGTAAACCAGTAGAACAGACTAGATAGATTAAGGTTGAATCAGAAAGAGCTTAATTCAATAAATCAGACAAACCCCAACACCATAATTACTTGGGGAAGAACTTGCTATTTGTGAAGAATTGGATAGCAATTTGGTGGCAATTAGAATTGTACCAATGTCTTACACAATATAACTTGATAAGCTTTAAAATAGATAGAGAAACTAAACACTGGAGATCATACTTCTAAAAGATTAGAGAACCTGATTAGGTCTCAGACATAGATTTGGCTGTATAGGGAGAAGGAGTCAATAGCTGACCATTTATTTAGTACCTACTATCTGGTAGATCCTTTGCTGAACACTGGGCTTACAGAGAAAGGCAGAAGACAGGCAGTCCTTGCTTTCAAGGAGCTCTGGCTATAATGGGAGTTTATGGTCTAATTGGGGGAGATAGCATGATAAAAAAACTCTTGACCCAGCAGGGGATAGAGGCAATTACAGTAGGTCATTTAAACATGAAATTTAAAAGCTTTTGCACAAACTCAGTCAGCAACTAGGGTAAGAAGAGAAGTGGTTGGTTGACAAAAAAAATCCTTCCATTAGGTATCCTAATAAGTCTGATATCCAAATGTATTAATAATTATTAACTTGACTATAGGGAACTAATACAAATTTATTAAACAAAAAACCAGAAAACCCTTTTATGGTGTATAATTAATCGAAATATAGGAAGAAACAGTTCTCAAAAGTTATTGTATTATGTAAGTTATTACTCTGTATCACAAAAAAGACACGTAAATGAAAACAGCCGACAGAAATTAAAATAGTCTCTGTCAGAGAAATTGTTGAAAAGGGGACATTTTAATATACTCCTGTGTTAGCCGTCAACTGATCCAACCATTTTAGAATGCAGTTTGGAATTACACCAACTAGCTTGGTCATCCCTTTGGGCCTTGGGAGGTTAAAGTGGTTGTTCAGAGTTCCAGAGGGTTTATCAGAAGTGGGATTTGAGTCTCAACAGTACTGACTGACATTTCCCTGTTAGCTCTGCAATGCTGCTTCTGGGAAGCTTTCTCTCTCCCATTTCAAATCTTTATTATTATTATTTTGAATATTACAACTTCAACTTATCCTATATGAAGAAGAGCAGGGAAAAGTCTCATGTAGGAACCCACAAATCTCTTTTGTATAGCTCAAGATATTTAAAATATATTCTAAATTGAACAGGGTAGTTCTAGCACTACCATGCTTGTCATTTGCACCTAGGGTCCACACCTCTCTGCCAAAAGATGGGAAGCATGAGAATCCCCCTCTTTTTAAAGGGGCAAGTGTTTTTTTTCAGAAGCAAATTGGAGGATTATATTGAATTTCTGTACCTTATGAATTACATATAAACCATTAAAGACATTGTCTTAACAGAAGGTTATCTAGGTAACAGTATTTTTTTGATATTGAAAGCTTGTTACAGTTACCCTATTAACCTAAAAATCAATTTCCCTAGTATCAAGAATGAAACATCACTTTGATTTAACATATAACATATAAGAAAAGTTAGCTTAGAATGAGGTAAAAAGATAAAATTATATGTGTCTGGCTTTCAAACTTGATTCCAGTGACTCAGATTAAACCCATTTTTTTCTTTTGTAAGATAGTTGAAATCAGTGTTCTTAAATATTTCTTTCAGCTGTGGGAATTCATTATTAGTTGGTATCCCCTTTTGGCACCCTGAGTCAGCTATAAACCCATAGAACTGAAAGTAGCAAGCTTGAACTGATAATGCTAAATAAAGAATAGCTAGCATTCATGAAGGCCAGAGTCTTTTCCTATCTGTGGTTTTTAGATCAATATTATATTCATCAGATTTTGTACTTTAGGACTGAGAATTGACAAAATCATCAAATGAAAAGTGGCTTACCACTTTTCAAATAGGGGTGTGTGTGTGTGTGTGTCAAACAATTCTGATTACATAAACTGTAAAAATACAAAAAGATGAGAACCTATTAGATTAATTTTATGACCTTAATTTATGACAAACTCCTCATTTTTTTAAGCTGAGTTACATTCATATGTGACTTTGTGACTCAATTTGAGGCTTTCTTGGCAAAGATATTGGAGTGGTTTGCCATTTCCTTCTCCAGAAGATGATTCTTCATGATCTAAGACCCAAACTTTATCCACTGAAGCACCTAGCATCTGGTCTTAGACACTTAGTAACTCTGTGATACTAGGCATGTCACTTTATCCTGTTTTGTTTCAGTTTCCTCACCTATAAAATAAACTGGAGAAGAAAATGGTAAAACATTTCAGTATCTTTGCCAAGAAAACCCCAAATGTCTTCATAAAGAGTTGGGCACAACTGAAATGACTTAACAACAAAAAACATCTCTTCCACTTTTAGATCTATACCTATTACAGTTTAGTTACAATACCTACTATATATAGTTACCATTTTTGTTTTGTTTTTGCAGTTTTATCTTCAAGACACTAAAAGTAGTAACGGTACCTTTATAAATAGCCAGAGATTGAGTCGAGGATCTGAAGAAAGTCCGCCTTGTGAAATTCTTTCTGGTGACATTATCCAGTTTGGTGTAGATGTGACCGAAAACACACGGAAAGGTAAGAGTATGAGTCAGTTGAGGTGACCATCTGATGCATTCTACCATTATATTTTGCCCCATAGAACTACATTTTTCTTCTGGTGTCCTTGATTAATTTTCCGTCTTGGGGGGGTGAGGGGAGATCTGGTGCTAAGTGGCTGTGTGGAAATCTGAATAGCCAAGAAATCCTGGTTGAGGAATTGATTAAGAATCCCAGGTTAAGAATGTGTGATATAGGGGTTGATAAAGCAATTTGGTTGGCATTTGAATTCTTGCAGAGTGGTAAAGGATAGCTATGGTGTTTTAAAAAAGAATGTAGAAGCTTCCCTTAGTTTTATTTGATCTCCAGAATGTTCATCACTTACTGAGCCAAATTCCATTGACTACTTCAGAGCAAACTAAGAAGAATTAATTAAAGGAAATATGTGTAGTGTTTTAAATGAGAAACATGAGTTAATGTCATTTTCTCCAATCCTTCTCTGATTCTATTTTGTTGATACTGTTTCAGTTCCATTTTAGCTATGTGATGTGATAATCCAGTAGTCTGGGCTAGCTGGGAACCTATTATAAATAAAAATTATTTCTATTGAAAAATAAAATTTGAATTTGTCTGGTAGCCACAAGAATTCCAGTGCTAAAATTCCTCTCTTTCTCTCTTTGGAACTCCTGATTCCCATCACTGCATAAAACTACCCAACTAATTTTGGAACATTGTGAGTGGGTTTGGTGTAAAAGCACTAACAGGGAAAAAGGTAAGGGCAGAAGAGAGGAAACCTTGGCAAGCATCTTTTCCTCTTCCCACACTCCATCTAGTGTTCTCTTAGGTTAGGTTTCTTTGGATATCCTTTTTGATCTCCTTACCACCCTCCTCTAGAAGGCCCACTCACTGTTTCTCAATCCCTCTCCTGTTAAAGGTTCCTTTGACCCTGCTCAGATCTTAAATGTGAAGTTTCTTTAAAAAAATTAAAAAAAATTAAGAAATGAATATTACCTGAATCCATTGTTTACACAGAAATACCATTGGCATCTATGCACTTTCATCTTTCCCAACTGGATTTGGTTTAGGTGAAAAGAGGGAGAAGGTAGGAGGGAATGTTTTAAAAACTCAACTTCTATTTCTTATTCTTCCTATTAATATAATAATAAACTTTGAAAACCTCAGGCAGTGTTTTATTTAAGGAGAGAAGTTGGAAGATTCCTCTCTGTGCCTGCTCTGTAGTAGAGTACAGAACATTTGTGTTGCAAGTGACTGTGAGAACAAATTGAAAGGAAAGCATATGGATTAGTCTTGGGGCTCCCAGAGGATAATAAAGAGAGTGAGCAGGCACCCTGAAAAGTCTGCCTGGGAATTTTTACTAGCAGAAGACCCTAATTTCACAATACTTTCCCTTGACCTAGAACCTAGAGGAGAGCTTCTTATCTTTTTTTTTTCTTCTCCTCATTCCTCTAGCAGTCTGGTGCAGCCTAGCACCCCCTTCTGAGAATGTTTTTTAAATGTCTTATACTAAATACATGTGAATATAAAGGAAACAGTTATGTGGAAATAGCCATCAACATATTAGAAAAGAGCAAACTCTTGGTCTGGAGTTATTTCCCTCTTGTCCTCTGAATTCAGCAACCTTTTCCTTCCTCAAGCCAAAGGGCCAACACTAGTCTGATTCTGGGGGATTTTCTCATGCCAGCTGATCCACAGATAGGAGTTAGAAGAGGCACTCTTGGCACTCCATTTGGAACATTTTCCCTTAGAAACATTGCTCTCGTTGGTGGTTCAGCACAGCAGGTTATTTAGTTTATTCCTGTGCTTGGGGTACTTTTCTATCCACAATTCTATGGTATTGTTTCTATAGGTAAATGTATTCTAATTTATAGACTTTGGAAATATAAATTTGTTTATGAAGTTAGACACCTTATAGATCTTAATAGTTTAAAAAGTTTATAAAATTATGATTATCCATTATTAATATCATGATTTTTGAGGGAGAATAACAATGATCTCAGTAGAATGTTCTGTAGAATGCTATATAAATGGCTATTCAAATCAGTAGTGTAATGGAGAGAATACAGACTATGGAGTCTGAGAGCCTAATTTTGGAATCCCAGCTCTTAAAATTTATAATCTTTTTGGCTTTGGGCAAGTCACCTTTCACTTTGCTGAGTCTTGGTTCCTTTATTTGCAAGATTATGGGTTTAAACTAGTGTCAAACCTTTCCTGACAAATTATTTGAGTTTCCCCAGGGAGGGGCAAAGGAAATGGAGGAAAATAAGAGAGAACAAAGTGGAGGTCCGGAGGACCGAGGCAGCTGATCAATGCCAAGGCAAATGTATTGAAAATTACATCTATTTTTATAAGGTGGAAAACAAGTTGGAGTTCCAGCACAAGATTTTCACATACATAGTAAATGTAAATGATTTTCAAGGTGGTACAATGCATTTGGTTTACCTCATTGAATCTAGACAGAGTTTTCTCTAGGATAATTAATCAATATGCAACCATCTAACACAGATTCCCAGAGAGTGCATACATCAGTGATTTTGTAGGTACAACCAGTACAAACAGTAGGGTGAAAAGGAGGGGTTTGAGGCCACAGGTGAGGAGTGAGCTACGTGCCTAACTTCAGCTGATCTATGGCCTCAGTTTTACTGAGGGTCTTTGTCCCCCAGAGCTTTGCTCAATGGGGTTTTTCAGGTTTTGCCTTCTACAGACTAGATACTTTTTAAAGTCCCTTTTCCCTCAACTCTTTAATCCTATGTTTTCTGACTATGAAATACTTACCATCTTTAGAGTTGTTGTGAACTTACTGTCACTTTCATTATTTATCATTTAACTCTTAGGTATTTTCTTATGTCTGAATATCAGTATAACCCTTAAATTTTTTTTAAACCCTTATCTTCTGTCTTGGAATCAATACTATGTGTTGGTTCCAAGGCAGAAGAGTGATAAGGGCTAGGCACACAGGAAGTATCTGAGGTCAGATTTGGACCCAGGACCTTCTGTCTTGAGGCCTAGCTCTCAGTGCACTGAGCTTCCTGGCTGCCCCAGGAACCCTTAAATGTTAATGCAGGTAGCCCCTGATTTTTGCTGTGAGTTGTTTTACTTGCTAAGTAGATAATCAGCTTAGTTAAGTAGACAGTCAGCCCAAGGGGAAGAAGGAAATATAGTGGTGAGGTTTGGTGTCTAAGAATCTAGTTGGGAATCCTAACTGCGCCAGCCTACTTGGGGAATGTCGGGCAAAGCATTCGAACCTCTTTGGGCCGCAGCGTTTTCATTTGTAAATTGAGAGTGTGGCCGTGATAGCTCCCAGCTCTTCCCTCTCTGAATCCTATGAAGTACATGAGAAGTACATGACCATGCCCTTTAAAGCCAAGATGGCTTAAACCATGAATCATTCCTTCTGCCACTACTCCGGAGTGTTGGCACCGGAGTCCAAGTTAGATTTGAGCATGAACAAATGAACAGAACTTTAGTCAATATTGATAATTAGTTAAGAAAAACTATTTTCCTTCTGATGTAGATTCTAATGGCCAATATGTGTGAATTGGTGATTGTATTGATACAGTAGCTTTCATCCCTTATTTTTCTGTTAGTAGTTGTAATGTTTGTTGATTAAACTCTGGAGTCTCAGAAACTAGTCTGTGTTGGGAAGGAAGGTATAAGAAGACTGGAAAGGTAGGAGGGGGCCAGTAATGAAAGGCTTTAAATGCCAAAACTGGATCTGGAGGTGACAGGGAACCACTAGTGACAATTGATTAGAGGGAAGACATGGTGTGACCTGTGTTTTGGAATGGAGGCTGGGTTGGAGTTGGGAGAACATTGAGGCGGGCAGATCCACCAGCAGCTATTGCAGTAGTCCATGTGTGAAGTGACAAGGGCCAGCAGATGACAGTGTCAGAGGAGAGAAGGGGACGTATTTGAGCGATACTACAAAGATAGGAAGTCCTTAGGTCTTTGCACAGGCTTGGATATGGGGAATAAGAGATAGTGAAGAGTCTAATATGATTTCTAGGGTGTGTGACCCTGAGGGTCTGGGAGGATGGTGTTTCCCTCTACAATAATAGGGAAGATGTTTGGGGAAGTGGTAAGAGGGGAAGAGAATGGGTTGATTTGGCATTCAGAGTCCTTTGGGTTAAGTTTAATATGTGTGCTCGCCCTCCCTTTTGAGATATCTAAAAGGCTGTTGATGCTTGCTGCAAGATTTGGAGGTCAGGAGAGAAGTTTGGGCAGGATGGATAGGGTTGAGAACTCAGCATTGAGATGATAATTAAATCCCTGGGAACTGCTGAGCTCACCAAGTGATATAGTATAGAGGGAGAAGAGAAGAATGTCTAGGACAGAGCCCTGTGGGGAGGCCTACATTTAGAGACTGTGATCTGGGTGAAGATGCAGTGAAGGCAGCTATTGCGAAGGAGTGGTCATTTAGGTAGGAGAACCAGGAGAGAATGGTGTCTTAAAAACCTAAAGAGAAGAGTTTAATGAAATAATTATGAAAATTCTTCAAGACTGAAAGTAATATCTTATGTGAGATAATGTGGGCAATCACCTTGTAAATTGCTCATTGCTTTCGCAAATGTTAATTAAGGTGGCCATTTTAGTCAATAAATTGTATGATAATTTGAGGAAAAATAAAAGGCTATGGAAATAAAGATGCCCAAATGTTCTTACCATGAAGCTTTATAAAAATGAAAGCTTTGGGGATGGCTAGAGGGCTCAGTGAATTGGGAGCCAGGCCTATAGACAAAATGTCTTGGGTTCATATGTGGGCTCAGATGCTTTCTAGCTGGGTGATACTGCTCTTTTGCTTGGAACCAATACTTAGTATTGATTTTTACGACAGAAAGTAAGGATTATTTCTTTTTTAATTGAAGCTTTGGAATACATTTGAATTGTACACATATGTTTTGTATAATTTTAGTTTTAAAATTAGTTAGCAGTTTCATTTTGTCCATTTGAAACAACTTGACCAAAAAAGTACAGTTAAGCTCCATGATTTTTGTAGCTACCCTCTCTTGGTAGCTTTAGTTAAATTTACATTTTTTAGTCATGTGTGTTTCTTTTTTTTTTTAAACCCTCACCTTCCGTCTTGGAGTCAATACTGTGTATTGGCTCCAAGGCAGAAGAGAGTGGTAAGGGCTAGGCAGTGGGGATCAAGTGGCTTGCCCAGGGTCACACAGCTAGGAAGTGGCTGAGGCTAGATTTGAACCTAGGACCTCCCGTCTCTAGGCCTGGTTCTCAATCCACTGAGCTACCCAGCTGCACCCTCATGTGTGTTTCTTGACTTTATAGTTAACATTTTTTATATGTATAACATTCATCTCTTGGAGTTAAGTTTACTTAACTTTTTTTATGTAACTTTCAAAAAGACAGAATATTCTGGGAGTTAAAATGACCAGAAATTGCCAAAGATAACTGAATGTGCTTGTTTTTACCTCTGTGGCATGAATAAAACTTCATTAATAAAGTCCAGCGATTGTAATACAGCCTTGAATTTTCCCCAGGAAAGTGATGAGATCTGCCATAATTAATTCTAGTATTATCTTGCAGAATATAAATTGTGCATATTGAACTAAAAATAAATGATAGTATGACTAGCAAAGTATTCTCATAGCATCTGTGGATATTTGTAGAGTGCTGAGTGACTATCTTACACGAGATTTATCACGGCCAAAAGAATTCCTCATTTAATTCTGGCAATTAGCATTTCCAACAAAACAAACCTGGTCCTCAGACAGCAGACATATAGTTTTTATAGTTTGTAGAGAGGCTTGTAACTTGAAGCCTTTCGAGCTGGGTAGCAGCTGTCGGTTATTGAGTTACCCTGAAATACCGTAGGAGACCCAGGGTCTTCTCTAAGGCAAGCCGAGGCATTGGGAAATTCTCTTTAGTGGAGGGGAGACATTAGTATGAATCATTGTTATGTTTTGGTTGTGGTGATGGTTTAAGTTTGAAAAGGTTTGGATTTAGTGCTAGTGATTAAAGAGCAGAAAATAATGCACTTAATTTTCCTTACACCTAACTGTCTGTTATCCTAGATGCAGTTATTGAATTTGTCCAGTAGAGTTTTTCACATACTAGCCCTTTCTTTGGTCCCTAATATTCACATATCTTATTGAGAGCCAGGTTCTTTTTCTCCCTTGCTCTTGAGTTCTTAGCATTTTATACCTCTTCAGAGCTTATCGTCTAGTAATTTGTGTTGTTGTTATTATTTATATGTGGAACTTAATCTTTCTTGTTGGACAGTTAGCTCTAAAACATAGGACCTTGGTTCTCTCCATCCCCTTTGTGATTGGGAGGTCAGCATGAGGTAGAATACCGACACTTAAATACCCCATTTCCTCACTTCTTCTCAAGTAACTGATTCCAAAGCGCATTGGGTTGTTTTTAAATAATCTGAAGTTTTGCTTATTTTCAATGTACTCATTCTACTTTTAAATTTTTTATTTTTATTTTTCTAGTGACCCATGGATGTATTGTTTCCACAATAAAACTTTTTCTGCCAGATGGTATGGAAGCTCGACTACGATCTGAGTAAGTATTGTTCATTCATGATGTTGATGTTAATTGTTCAGACTGATATTTAGGTCTTCACAAAGCGCTTTCCTCATAACAACCTCAGAAGTATCCCTGAGGAAACTAGGTGTATAAGAGACTAAATAGTTTGGTTGAAACAAGGACTCAGGCCCAGATTGCCTGACTTGGAATGTTTGGCCCAGAGGAGAACCTTATTAGAACTGTCTCTGCCTATAGGAATGGCTGTTACTTAGGAAGAGGCTTAGCCCTCTTGTGCTTGACCTCTATTGGCTGAACTAGGTGCAGTGAGGGAAGGTGCAGGGTGGCACACCTGCCTTACAGTTAGATCACGGTGATATGGGGCTCCCTGGGGAGGAAGTGCCCCTCCCTCCCCAGAAGTCCTCAAGGAGAGCTCAGTGGCTCCTTGGCATATGAACCGTAGAGGGATGTTCAGGTGGATTTGGACCAGATGGCTTTTGAGTTCTTTTCCACTTCTGTGATTTTGTGATTTTGTGAAGAGAAGAAAGGAGAGGTAGGATGGAGAATTGAGAAAGATACAGGCCATTAGAATAGTGAAAAGAAAAAAATAAGTGAGCGAAAGCAAAGGGTAGAGGACTCTTCTTGGCAAGTGCTTTGTTTTACAGTTGCCAGGATAAGGTGAGTAAGTTGTTGGCTGTAGCTGTGATTGGAGTCCCAGGAGATAAACCTTTTTTGGAATCCTTGAAGACACAGGCCTTGAATTAAACCTGAAGATTGATGGTACTTAAAGAGCCTTCATCTTTCTTCAGTCCTTGGCTTTGGACACACCAAATAACACATGTTTTGCCTCTTGCTGTATTAGTTGGGAAATGGTTGGTGTTAACCTAGCCCATAAGGTGTAAAGCAAACAATATTCACCTTATTTCTTATGAACAAACGATGGGAAATTTACTCTCTTAAAGTAGAAATTTTTCCCAGAGAGAGAAAGCTTCTTCATTTGCTACTCACAACAATTTGGGATCTGATAAACTCTGGAATGTTCAGACTTTATTTAACAGAATCACATAATGAGAGAAAGTTTACACATGGTTCAGCAAATTGCATTGTAGACTGCTTTTGGCTTCTTTCTTGGTTCTTTTCTTTTCATTACACTTTCTCACATCAGGCAGGTAAATACACTTTGGAGCTCATTTTCTCACCTTTTTTTTTTTTAAACCCTTACCTTCCATCTTGGAGTCAATACTGTGTATTGGCTCCAAGGCAGAAGAGTGGTAAGGGCTAGGCCATGGGGGTCAAGTGACTTGCCCAGGGTCATACAGCTAGGAAGTGGCTAAGGCCAGATTTGAACCTAGGACCTCCCGTCTCTAGGCCTGGTTCTCAATCCACTGAGCTACCCAGCTGCCCCCTTTCTCACCTTTTAAAATGGAGACTACACACTTGTACTAGCTTCTAATTATACATACTAACTTCTAATCAATTTAATGAATATTAAAATAGAATAATTTCAAGTTATGTGCTCATTATGCTAATGTTAATTAATGTTTACTCTGTAATTAGTTTAATCTGTTATATATTTAAAACATTTAGGGGTCTCCCCCCACCCCCCAGTATTTCATGTATTTTAGCATTCAGGAAAAATTAGAGCTAACCGGATATAGAGTCCCATTTCCATGACCATCATGTCTAGAGTAGCAGCAATGAGAAAGAAGTGAGAAGGTCTTTTCATGATATTTTGTATTTTTATTAGGCAATTGTATTAAAGCTAAATGGGAAATGATAGATGGATGGAGGACCTTTCAGATACAGCAGTGAGTGCCATATCCTTTGTGCTGTGCACAGATATGTGTATGCACATGCCTTCCATTCATACTTAAGCTCCTGCCATTCTGGCCTACCTGTAAATTATGCTTTATTGTTTATAAAGCCCTTTTATATCTGTTACTTTTTGTTTCCGTAAGAGTCCTTCAAGGTAGACAAAACAGATATTATCGTCATCCCACTTTATAATTTGGAGATTTAGCTAGTTACTTGTTTCAATTCAATGGATGGTGATAGTCAAAGGGAGGATATACTTGATGCAGGGTGAGACTTAGACAGAACTGAGAATTATCAAGGTAGGAATAGGAGAGGGTTGAACTCAATATGTTCCAAACAAAACGCATCTTCATTTTCCTTAAACCTGTCCATCTGGACATTATTCTTTTTGTTCTAGGTCCCATCATTCTTCTAGTCACCTTTGTGACTCTTCACTCGTATTCTGTGTGCAGTCTGTCAAGATCTGTTGGCCTTCTACTGTAGTATCTCTTCCTGAATTATTGCAGCACCCTTTAAAAAAAAAATTAAGGGGGAAGCTGGGTGGCTCAGTGAATTGAGAGCCAGGCCCAGAGATGGGAGGTCCTGGGTTCTAATCTTGTCTCAGACACTTCATACCTGTGTGACCTGGGACAAGTCACTTGACCCCCATTGCCTAGCCCTTACCAGTCTTCTACCTTAGAACCAATACACAGTACTGATTCTAAGATGGAAGATAAGGGGTTTAAAAACTTAAAAAAATAATATGGAATGCCTCTTCCTTGCACAGGATCTGTGCTAATTTCCCCGGTATTATTCCAGCTTTAGTATATCTGTTGCTGAAGTGAGTGCTGCACTGCCCTTCTTAAGTCGTCTTTGCCTCTGCACTCAAACCTCCATCATAATAACCCGTGATCCTATTTCTTGGCTTCTGAGCAGAATTTCATTTCCCTGAATTTTTCAGTCAGCAGTGGTAAAAGGTTGGCTGTTGGATTACCTCAATTTCTCTCACATGAGTGTACAAACTTTAAATTCACAATCAATTTTTGCTCGTAAACACACATTTAAAAAAACTTATTATACAGTTTATATAAGCAGCTTTAAAAAGAATTTTGATTTACAGATCTCAAAATGGAGGTTATAAACCAAAAAGTATTTGTATTTAGCAGTTGTTAAGTATACTAGAAGATCCACTTTAGAGAATGCTTTCATTAGAAGATCTTCTGGTAAATTAAAAATGCAACTTGATTTATGAAAATTAAATTGATTTGTTCCTGACAAAATATCTTTTTTACTGTGGAAAACTAGGTATGTACATGTTTTAATTTGGATTCTGAGAGAATTTTGCATATTTATTATGCTTCAAAAAATATTTCAACATTGTCAAAACTGTTCAGTACAAATTGTTCTCTTATTTTCTTCAGTAGTAAATGTAAAAGTCAAATGTTTAAACTTATGAGTTACCTATTTATAGGAATTATTTTTTAACTTTGCTTTGAAAAATTATTAGATTTAAATGCTCTTTTTTTGTTTTTGTTTTCAGTGTCATCCATGCTCCATTACCAAGTCCTGTTGACAAAGTAAGTTATTCTTCTGTTTGTGTTTCTTCCACATGGAGCTGGTTTTTTAGTTGCGAAATTTTTATTAATAATGAAAAAAAATCCTACAGCTCGATTAATGGCCTTTTGTTTAAAAGTGTATAGGATAAAACATTTATTATAATATGCAAATTCTTTGAAAAATTTTTGTAGGGGAAACAGACCTATTAAAGCTTGAGTATTGGCCTGTTCTAGTGAGAAGTGAAAAAGTAAATCAGCATCCTTTTTCTTTCTCTAATTAAAAAACAAAACAAAATATTCAGAAGAATCATAGGGTAATAGACCTAGCTCTGAACCAGATCTTGGGCCTCAGAATCCATCAAGATCAACCTTTTCATTTTATATCTGAGGAAACTGAGGCCAGGAGGTTGTGACTTGCCCAGGATTACATGAGTGAAGGGATGTGGCCAAAAAAATTACAAAATAAAAATCAGTCTGAATAGAAATTTAAAAAATCTAAAGTCCTTAATCAATGGGTATAACAACATTCATACTAATTAAGTAATATTTAACAGTGACCACAATGGGAATATGGTTTCCCCCCCCAAAAATAACTTTCTTTCCCAGAGAAGTTGGAGAACATAATTTAATTTAGGATACTTAAGAGAACTTAGAGAGGCCAAGATATAATAATTTCATAATTTCTGACATCGCATTTTTTTAAACCCTTATCTTTTGTCTTAATATCAATTCTAAGAAAGAAGAGTGGCCAGGGCTAGGCAATTAAGGTTAAGTGACTTGCCAGAGTCACGTAGCTATGAAGTGTCTGAGGTCAGATTTGTACCCAGGTCCTGCCAATTCCAGGTCTGGTGCTCTATCCACTATGCTACCTACCTGCCCCTAAACAATATAGTTCAAGTAATTGTCAAACTTTGCTGGAAGTATTCCCCCAAAGTGACAGTATACAAATAGATTCTATGAGACTTGGCTAAGAAAGTGCCTAAATTCAGTAATTCTCCATACATTATAATTAAACCGCAACATTATAATGATATGACTCAAATTCATCAGAATCACATTTGACTTTGTGTAGAATACAAAGGGATGATGAAGGGAGAAATTGGAAGTCAACACCAATAGTTAAAAAGCACGAGTCAGAGAACATCCCCAGAAAGATTCTGCTCTTTGAAGGGGCATTTTCTTTCACTCTCTCTCTTGCTCTCTCTTGAGAGGGAGGAATTGGAAAGGCCTGCAGCCTGGCTAGCTTTTGCCAGAAGTTCAGCAGGCACTTCTTCAGTTAGTCTTATGAACACCAACCAAGCTTCTAGCCCCAACAGGTAAGTATTGAATACAGTCACCACTTCAAAAATGAAGGTAAAACAGTTTTTTAACAAAATAAGAAATGCTGAGAGTGTTAGCCAGGGGACATTTCAAGAAAGTAGGTTGGGAGAACTACCCAAAGGATGGAAGACATTGGGAATAAAGTAATCTCCAAGTAAGACTTTTTTTTTTTAAACCCTGACCTTCCATCTTGGAATCAATACTGTATATTGATTCCAAGGCAGAAGAGTGGTATGGGCTAGGCAGTGGGAGTTAAGTAGCTTGTCCAAGGTCACACAGGTGTGACGTATCTGAGGTTAGATTTGAGCTCAGGACCTTCTGTCTCTAGGCCTGGTTCTCAATTCACTGAGCCACCTAGCTTACCCCCTTATTCTGTTTTTGAAAAAGGAAAAATCCCATTGTAAAGTCTACAGAGGTGAAGAAACTTAGAGTTGTGAACCATAGGAGAGCTTTAAGTTTGGCTCAGTAACAGAACCGGAAGGTATGTGTTCTGTTTCCTTCACATGTAATTAAAGAAAAGACAAAAACCTAACCTCTGTGATGCTAGATGGACACACTAGATTTCTCATTAAGATTTGAGAAAACCAGTAGCGTTATGAAAATGGAATCTGACAGTGGGATGTTCCTAGGCAGTATCTTGCACTTTGATAGGCACAATGATAGGCTTCCTCCCATTTTAGCATTCACCGACCAAGGTGATACGGGGTTAGAATGTGATATCAGTCCAAGTCGCAGCCAGGCTCCAGGGGGTGAGAACAACAAAGACAGCACATTATATTGACACATTCTATTCTGCATGAGGTTTTTATCCATTTAGAATACGAATGTACCTAACAATTCTAAAGTAAGAAACAAAAGAAAACTTCAGTTTTTCAGAAATACCTAAAACCAAAATAAGAGCAGAACATTTTAATATCAAAATGTAGTCAAATCAAAACAGCTTAAAAATAATCACATCTAATTGGGACATTTAAAGAACTTAATAAAGAGAATAAGGAGTATATGTACATTTCATATAATGTGTATTAAAAATCATGATATATGCACTACATTCATTTATCATACTGACATATGACATGTCAGTCAAAGATATTTTAAAGTGACTAAAAGTGTGGGCCCAAGTAGCAAGTAAAAATAAAAAAGTGTCATGGAAAGAGGAATAAATTTTTCAAATTGGATTACATTATGAGAATGGCTATATCAAAAGCTATAGGATGTAATCAGAGTAGTACAGTACTTTTATTTTGAATTTGTAGGCTTTTATTAATGGATATTTTTTCTTTTGATTCATTCATTTCTCTGAAGCGGATCAGAATTCATCTGTTATAGTTTCAGATTCCTAATTGAGGGCATTGTTTATTAATGGTCACACATAGCTTCTATGGAGATGGTTGGAAACAGGACATGAACAGAATAATCCTGACCCCAATGCCATCCTTCCCTCCATTTTATAAAGCAGTTATAACATAAAATAAAATTTCTCTTTTAGTAAGAAATAGAGAAAAATGAATGGAGTCTGGAGTTAGGGAAAAAATATTATTATTTTCATTTTATGGGTGAGGAAACTCAGTATCTGAAGGGTTACCTTGTTCGTGTTCATGCAGTTCATGTGAACCAGTATTTAAACACAGGTCTCTGCCTCCAAATGTAGATCTTATCAATTGCCACACACCCTGATGTGTAGACCACTGCAGGCAAAAATAAGAAATCAGATGACCTGAGAAATCAAAGCTATTTTTTTAAAAGAAAACAGCAAAATTGATAAAATATACTTAGTGAGAAAACTATAAACCTAAGTCACCAAAATTTGAGAATATTAAAAAAAATCTGATTTAATATGGAAGTAAAATTTATGGTTCACAAAACTACAAATGGATGGATACCAAATTAGAGCAATTTTAGAAGAAATCTGAGAGCTCCCTAGGGACCTTTCCTAAAAAAAATGTTAGCAGGCTTTAGTGAGTCCACAGGCAGATTTGACCAAATCATTAAAGAATTTGACCAAACCATAACTTCTCTATTTCTTAGATTGTTTTAAAACATAGGAACGAAATGATAGCCTGCCCACTTCTTTATATGAGGCAGATATGGTTTTGATTCTATTATGGAACAAATACAAAACTAGAAAGGGAAACTAAAAGCTGATAATAGTAAATATTAACATAAAAATAGTGAATAAAACAATATATAGTTGAATGAAAAGCCATTTATTAAGTGCTTACTAAAAGCACAGGTATATTAAAGGAACTTAAAAATTATGATAAAGAAGAACAAACTTAAGAGGAAGCAGTTGCCACAGAGAGGAGTTTTTGGTTTGGAAAACCCGTGGTGATGAGGTGAGCACACCCTTTCCACTTGGAGAGTATGGGGTGTTTGCAGTAGTGGGAAAAAGCCTTGGAGCGGGATTCAGCTTTGGTTTCAAATCCTGCCTCAGGCTTTTTCTACTTGCTAGTCTGGACAAACCACATAACTTTTTCCTGTCTCATTTTCATCATTTATAAAAGGAGGAAGTTCACATCAGTGGTCTCTAAGGTCTTTCCTGCTCCAAATTGATGATCCTCTATTAGCAGGTCACATAGTGAGAACCTGCAGTGGGAAGGGGTTGTGGTAGTGAAACATAGATGAGTAGTCAAGGGAGCAAGAACTATATTATTTTCCTTCCTTTTTCTCTGCAGTGCTTAGGAAGGGATCTGGCACAGAGCAGGTGCTTAATAAATATTGCTTGAGAGAGAGTGACTTGTGTGGATGGATCTCTTGTCAGTTAGAGCAGTGAACCTTCTTACTTTAGAAATGACAATTTGTACCTGATTTATTATTGGGGAAACAGTGTAATAAATTATATTGAAGGAAAATACAGCTTTTCTTTGATCATACCACTAGATGTAGGAAAAACTCTTGACAAAAAAACATTTTTAATCTTGTGCAAATATGAAATCTCTAGCAATGGAAAGAATAGAACAGTTGAAAGGTCACTGGAATTAGCATTGAACAATCTGTGAGTTCAGATCCTAGGTGATCTTGGGCAAGTTCTCTCTATACCTCTTGCCTCCTCATCAATTAAATGGAAGAGTGACTAAATGATCCAGCTCCAAATCAATTATCTAATGTTCTTGAATAAAGTATTAAATTAAAACATGTTTATTAAGGCCTCATTAGGTACCAGGCATTATGGTCAGCCCTGGGGAGAGATATTCTTTGACCCTAAGGTGCCCCCTTTTTACCTGGGCAGGGTGGGGTGGAGTGCTGTGTGGGGTGATGGAGTAGATGTGCCCAGGGAAGAGTGCTTTAATTTGGAAGTCCTGGAGGTGGTCAAGGAGCCTCAGAGTAGTCTACTGATGTGCCCCTTCCAGAATCCATGGTAGGATTGATTTCATAATTCTTTCCATGTTGAGGTTATTGAGGCTGAGTACAGGACAGTGAAGAGAAGGGGCATCAAGGTGAGGTGTGCACCTAGCAGCCTGGCAGGAAGGTGGTTTGGATGACCTGTGAAAGGGGTTTGGGATCTGACTAGTAAAGTGGGCTATGTTTGCTTGCTTCTTGCAGTGCCTCAACCTGCTACACGCCACCAGGCCAGGAACTCCAAGGCTAGGGGCTGAGTTCTTTGTGGATGTTGTCTCTGTCTAGTAGGGAGGGTTAGGCATTAGTCTGGCCACTAGGCAGAACAAGCCTTCCTTTTATAATTAGGCATATTTTTGATACTAAGATTTTAGAATTAAATGCAGAAGAGGGGAAAAAAAAGTGAGCCCATTAAAAACAAGTATAAAGGTAGGTGTGTTTTTTTTCCACACACACCACTTCTGTTTGACATGGCCTTAGAAAGCCGAAAAGTAGAAATGAAATTTGAAAGGGAAAAAAGTAATTGTTAATGGAGTTAAAACTATAGGAACCAGATTTTAAAAAGAACTCTAATATCAAGAATTTTGAAAAATTTGTTCGGGAGGGTGAATTAATTCATTGCTAAAGAATAAAGGAGCCTCTGAAAAGAGTCCAGAAGTAAAGCAAGTCAGGTAGAAGTCCTTTATTGTTTCTTGGGTTCTAGGTGCTATGCTCTGTGCTTGGCGCTCTATGATAGAACAGTGTCCCCTGCCCTCATGGAGCTCACACTTTTTATATAGGAGACAAATATGAAAATATTTGCATAAGATGTGTATGTGACCTTACTAGCATAAAGTAATCTCAGTGTGACTAGTAACTGAGAGGCCAGGAAGAGACTTCTTCAGAATATGGTATTTGAACTGAATTTTGAGGGAAATCTGGGAGAGTGAGAGGAGACTGACTGGTAGAGGGGGAGAGGGTTTCTTGCTTGTGGGTCAGCCAGTGGGAGCTGAGATGGAGTGTCGTGTATGAAGAATAGCAAATAGGATAAGGTTAATAGATTATATAGTGAATGGAAGGGGCCAGATTGTGAAGGGCTTTAAATATCATACAGAGGACTAAATACTTAATCCTCCTAGTATTAGGTGCCACTGGACTTTATTGATTGTGGGAAAGAGGAAGTAATATGGTCAGACCTGTACTTTTAGGACAGTCCTGTTAGCAGCTGAGTGGAGGATTGCTGGGAGTGGGAAAACTTGAGGTCACTGTGTGAGTGGGGAGAATAGGATGTATATAAGAGGTGTTTTGCAGGTAGGAAAGAAAAAAATTGCAAGAGATTAGATACTTTAGAATGAGTGGTGATGAGAAATCAAGGTTGACACCTAAATTGTGACCTTAAATAACTGGTAAGATAGTGATGCCCTCACCAGTGCAAAAGAAAGATAATGAGTTCTCTTTTGTATATGTTGAATTTGAAGTGCCTGAAGAATATCTAGTTTGAGCTATTTAAGAGGCATTTAGTGATTGGGAACTACTGAGTAGAGCTCTCTATTAGCTGTAGATCTGGGAGTCATCCACCTAGAGATGATAATTGAAGCCACGGCAGTTGATGGAATCCCAATTGAGATAGTATAGATCAAGATGAGGAAGGCTGGGTCAAAGCTTTGTGGGCCATCTATGTTGAATAGGTATGATGTGGATAATTGCCTCTCAAAAGAGATTGAGTAGAAATAGTCAGACCTGAAGGAGAAATGTTAGGAAATATTAGGGTCATTAAGCCCTGGAGGGGAGCTTTAATGTTAAGGTTGGAAGCTAGGTGGTAGAGGTTTTAGATGTGTTGTGCAAGGAAAGAAAGAGAAGACACTGAAGGTAGATGGCTTTTTAACATAGTTTAGCTGAAAAGGGGAAAGAAGTTCTAGGATGATAGTTGTAGAGATAGTTGAGTCAAATGAAGGTTTTTAAGGATGAGAGAGAGATGAGTATAGGCAGCAGAGAAGGACCCAGAAGTGTAAAGACTCTTGATAGTAGGAACACTATGCTATAGAATTTGGAAGGGGATAGGACCCGGGCATTTTTCTTGGCCCTGGTAAAGAGAAGGGCTACCTAACTGTGAGATGGAGAAGAGACGAGATGATGTGATCCTCTGCTGGGTGAATGGGAGCCAATAAATAGAGAGATATGAAATAGAAGTGGGGAAGAGGTGTAAGAAGGGTAGAAAATGCCTGGAATGGCTACTTTGATGAATGTGAATACGAATCAGTTAGGATGGTGTAAAAGGATTGCCTTGCTGCAATGAGGGCCCAGTTAAGATTATAGAACATAAATTTGTGATAAATCCAGTCTGCATAGTTTCATAATTTTCTCTAGCTTTGTTCATTGGAATGTGGATAGGCCCCAAGGAGACAAATGGTGAAAGTAGAATTTACATTCGGCAAGATATGTCTGTCAGTAGGACAAGGGGAGTTAGATATTCCAGAGTAGTTCATGTAAGGGATCAAGAGAAGAAGACAAGAAGAGAATAGAGGCATCAGCTTTGTATGTAAATGGTGTCATAGTACAATTGATCAGGGAGAGAGTGGCTTAGAAAAAGATGGAGTGATTAAAAAAAAAAAAACTTTATCTAGGTTTGGATTTCTAGAAATCCAAAACAACTGGAAGAAAAATTTGTTTTGCTAAACAAATGGAAAATATTATTTGGAAATCATTTTGAGTTTGGTTATACTTAATATGAGACTTGAACATCAGAAAACAGTTCTCTAAAAGTAAAATCAAAAGAAATGCAAAGACTTATTCTCCACTGGGCAAAGAATGTGAACATTTTTTGGAGGAAAAATACAAACTGTGAGAAATTATTTGTAGCTTCCTGAATATTAGAGAAACACATTAAAACTCCCTCCAGATGCCAATGTAAAACAGACAGTTTGGTCAAGAAAGTGGAAAAAAAATATTCTGTGCTGGCAGGAAAATGGTTGTTGGAACTGTAGACTGGTCCAGACATTTTGGCATCATAAAAAGTCATGCTTCCTCATCTGTAAAATGAGCTAGAAAAGAAAACAGCAAGCCATTCCAGTATTTTTGCTAAGAAAACCTCAAAAATGGTAACAAAGAGTTTGACATCATTGAAAAAAGATTAAACAACAGTCATAAAGTTGATCATACTTTTTGATATAATTATTATTTTACTAAGACTTTGTCTTTAAAATGTCATTAAAATGACCAATCTGAGGGTACAGCCAAGATGGTCAAGAGAAGATGGAGGAGCAAAGGCAAGGACTCACCTAGCTTTCCCAAACTCCCTCCAAAACAACTTTAAAATACTTCCTCAAAGGGAATTCTGGAGTGGCAGAACCAGTAAAGGTCAAGGTGAGAAAATTTTCCATCCCAAGTCAACTTAGATTTGCAGGGAAAGTTTATCTCATTATGGGTGAGAATGGAGTGCAGTGCAGTACAGTACTGGCCAGGCCAGGTCACTCCTGCAAACTAGAAGCAGGTCTTGGAGGGAGAGATGTACATCAGTGTCAGTGCTTCTGGAGCTCTCAACACAGACAGTAAGGGATTCAATCAACTGGTAAGAAGGAGATTGCAATAACTCTTTGCTGGCACTGAGTACAGAATGTCTGCATTGCCCATACCAGGTTACATATCCAGGTTACAGCCCTTTATTGGAGAGAACTCCATAAAAGGCCGAATTGGCCTTGTGGAAAAAGGGTTACAGTGATTCATTGAGGAAAAAAACTTCTTAAAAAGTTCTGAAATATGTACTGAAAAAAGTATGAAATATCTTGCTGGAAAATAGATGAAAGAGAGTGTAAGACTAGAAGTGAATATTCCAAGCACTTAAATTTAATAGGATTTAATAATAACAAAGTGAGAGAAAGGAGTTCCTTCAGCCTAGTGCGCAAAGCAAAGAACCAGAGACCCAGAAGCCTGCTGCACTCGAGCCAAAGGAATAAACAAGCCCCACAGTGTGGGTATCAGCAAATTTATAAACAAACCCATGTCAGGGCACAACACAGGGATGCAAGACAAGGGAACTCCAGGAAGAGTAAAGAATGCTGGGAGATGAAGTCCCTAGGGTATAAATTTTGAAAACACACTCCGCAGCCCCCCCCCCCCCCCCCCAACTACAGGGAGACTAGTTGCTCCAATGGATCCTGCAAACATAACCAAACTTATAACTTCAACTAAAGATACATAGGATATTGCCGTTTTCAAGGGGAACTTATAACAATCTGTGGTCAAAAAGGAAACAAAACCAGTATTTTATGCTTTGGCACAAAAAAACCCCAATTAGGGGGCAGCCCCCTTTGGCATAATATTGTACTTTTTTTAAAAAAATGAAATGCATTCAACCCCTCAGAGTTCAATTCAGCACATCCAAAAGTTCACTCAGTATCTTTTGGTGCATCATGTGGTCTCTGCAGGCGTTTTCATGGTGCCTTCTGCAAGTAGTTCACTTTTCTGGATTCTCAGAGGTAGAAAGTCTCTTATTCTAAAATTATTCTTATAAGAAATTAAAGGTTGTAAATAGGATAATAATACATTCCCTTGGAGGATATTGACAAACACAGAGATCACACAGGGATACATGGCTGAGTTATGAAGTATATGAATCATTTGCCAAAAAAAAAAAATTAAATCACAAAAATCTAAAGAAAAAAGTAACTACTGGATGAAATACAAAATCTCTAAGTCTTATATGTAAAGATCCTAAGCAAAGAAAAATAAAATTATAACAGGCCCTTGAATCAGGGCCTGATTAAAGTGATTTATGTCCTAAAGGCCTGTAATAGCAATCATGCACTTACACACTCAGCAGCCAGGACTATAGTAAATTGCCACAATATGAAAGACAGAAAAGGGACTAGATTTTTAAATCAGATGGGAAATATCATTTGGTGGTCAGATTTTCTTTGTCTCTCAGGGATAGGAGAACCAGAACAAATAGAAAGTGTGGTACAAGGAGTCCATCTAACATATGTCAAATAATTGCAATCTCAAGCCTCACACAAGGTTCAAGTCCTCGTCAGGATTGGTTTGTCTCTTTGACCTGTGTGCTCAATTGACACTATGCAGGTTAAGTCTGTGCTTCCTTGACACTGTGTAGGTGAAGTCTTTGCTACTTTGTGATTCCTTCTCCTGGAATCAGACACACTCATTAAGCAAAGTCCCATAATATTTAAACAACCAGCGGCAGGTTTCCATAGTCTAAAGTGTTTGGGTATGCATTTACATTTAGTGCTAATGGACATTTTAAACTTATGCTAGTACAAAATCAAAAAATCTTTTTAGTACTGGTGATGTGCTTCATGTACAAAAATGGGAGAAAGAAAAAAATAAACTCAAATACTGTATTTTACATATAAAGGAAAACCAGTAATAAAATATATTGTTCACAATCAGTGACACATGGAATCAACAAAGGAGAGGTAGAATACAAAGGTTTCTCACATAAAAAATGAGATTCATTTCCCTTTTAGTTGAATGTGAACTAAGAATGGTCTGTCCTTTGAAAAATGTCTACTGTGATTGGTAGATGTAAGAATTTAGGGGAGGTGACAAAGGAGAGAATGCCCTTTAAAAGGAGACGAAAAGCTCTCTCTGAAAACAGCTGGGAAAGGCTTCCTTGAAGGGTCTCTCTCGAGACTCTCTCGGGGACATTTCAGATAGAGGATTGAGCTGGTGAAGGCAGCTGAGATGGAGCTGACCTGGTGTCACTAGAATCCTTGTTTGGATAGATCTTGTGGTGAGTGATTAAGGACTGACTGATCTTTTCTCTTAGGGCTTAGGCCTGGGTTGGCCAGGACTGGCCAGGGCCAGCTTATCCTTTTCTCATTATTTCCCTTTTCTCTCTTTCTCTCTTTAATTCCTCATTCTATTATTAATTAAATTCTCTATAAAACCCAGTTGACTTGGGTATATTTGAATAATTGGGAATATTTCCCTGGTGACCAACTTATATATTGATTTTAAAAACAAAACACTGTAGTGAAAACATATTTCCTGCGGTCACAATTTACTCATCCACTCTTATAATCACTACAATTTATATCTTCCACTATTATAATTATTACAGTTTATGACACCCAACCATTTTAACTATTACAGTTTATGGCTCCGACTCTTTTAAATATCACATTGGATAGTATCTGTAGGACCCTTAGCAATAGAACATTCTTTCCTCTTAATGCCTAGCTCCCCTATAAATCTCCTGGGGGAGAGATCTTTTATGCAAGCTTAAAGCCACTATAACTTGATCTATGTCACTGGAATTGCCTGAGGAATCCTTGAATTTGCTCCCTGCACTACTTTCAGACATCCAGGAGATGAATGAGCTTCCAATTTTTGAAATCCCAACTGAGTCTCTCAGGGCAACGTTGTAAATCTTGAAATCTCTCAGACTTGTGAATGTTAAAAATTTCCCCATCAGGGAATTCTTAATTGGAGCAAATTCCCTACTGAGAAACACTTCCCATTTTGATCAGAGATTCTCCAAAAGGATTTCTCCAAAAGGATATCTCCAAAAGGATATCCTCAAGAGATTCTGCTTTTTCTTAAAATATAGGGGTTTTTCTCCCATGTCACCTCCCCTAAGTCCCTACATCTACCAATCACTGTAGACGTTTTCCAAAGGACTGCCCATCTAAATTCCTGCTAAGTCGACCAATCTCCTCAGTAAGTCTGAACCAGAAAAAATGCTGCTGTGTCTACCAAGATCCTCAGTAAGTCTGAAGGAGAGAAAACACAGCTGAGTCAACTAATCTCATCAAGAGAAAACTTGCCCGACCCTTTTAGGTACCTAGCATCCCATTGTATCAATTCTAAAAACAGGCCTGGCTCAAAGAACTTCTTGCCCCACCATAAGCATGGATCCAAGTACTTTCTTTGTTTAGCAAGGAGTTTTTTTTCCCCCTAAAGCAGTCTTAAGTACGGTTGGAGTAGAGGTCCTCCCATTTCTGATCCTTGGAGTAAGTTTTTTGTGTTCACCCATGAAAGATCATATGTGGAAAAAATGTTTTCCAACTTCTTTATTACAACCACATCCTTCTCAAAAGAAGGACTATTTTGCTTGAATTTCTTAATATCTTGGGGTGTAAAAGTTGTGTGTTGCCTTAAGGTCACCACTTCTCTGTCCCTATTTAAGGTGGATACTTCCCTTAAGGGGAAAAGGCCTTTAACTGAATTGGTTGTGGTTCTTGTCTTTTGGCTGGATGTCTGTGTTGATACAGAGAAAGTAAGTGGAGGGGGGAGGGAAGAGGGAAGAGCTGGTGAGTTGAGAGGGTGGGGTTGGTCTGGGGATGGGCAGGGCTTGGGCCTAGGAACAAGGGATAGGGGAAGGTGGGGTAGCCAGGAGCTGTATAAGGCCAGAGAGGAGAAATTATAGATGGGGAGGTAGGGATATTCCTTTTGCATTTGGAGACCAGGCAAGCATTATTAAAAATCATACATCTGGGTCTGCATTTCAAGCAGACTAGATTTTTGTTGTTTAATGTTAAGGCCAATGAAAAGAAAGACTACTAGGAACATCAGGGAAAAGGCAGTCTGAACCTGTAAAGTTTTTAAACTGAATAAAAGTCCCTGGGATTATAAAATATTCTGTCTGATTTTGAACCATGTTTTGTAATAATAAAATCAAATAAAGCTGAATGGGTTTGTTTATAAGAAAAACAAAGGACCCTGACTTGGAGGTTAGGAGAAGGAAAAAAAATCTTATTATTCTCTCCCCCCCCTCCCCCAAATTTTGGCTTTAGGTCCACTCCACTGACTTGGTGTCTGCTCAGGTGCAATGCTTTTAGTCAGGAGCATGGAGAAAGGAAAAAAAACACAAACTTGAGAGTCTGCTTAAAGTTTTTGGCTATGAAGCCAGAAAGGGGGTGGGGCTGAATAGTGAGGGTGTGTTGCTCCATGCTATGTATGAGCCACCCCAGCTGCAAGCTGGAAGGTTTAAACAGTTACTGGCCCTGGAGGTGAGCCACTACTTCGGATTGGGACTGGATGTAGCAGAGACCTGGAGGACAGGGTGTGGGCCTGTGCACAGAGCCGTGCCCCTGGAACTGTGACTGGGGTTGGGCAGTGCGGATTGACTGCTTCAAGCTGTTGCTGAAAAGTGGCTAGGCTTGAAAATCCATCTGGGTGGGGGGAGGGGTGGCTGCCACCAGAAATAGTGGTAGTAGTAATGGGCACTCGACTAGGAGAACCAGGAAAATAGCTGGATGTGATATTGCAGCAGCCATAGGGCAGCGAAAACCGTGGAGCTAGGGGGTAGAGGAAAGGATTTATATTTCACCCTCCGCTTAGGATCAGGAGACTTGAACTCTGGGAAGGCAGGTGCAGGCAGGAAGGCAGGAGCAGCTTGTCACAAAAGAGCACTGGATGTGGAGCAGTGGGAGCCTCAGGGGTGGGTAGGATGGAGCAGGCAAAAAACTACAGGCTAGAATCTGGGTTCAAGTCAGTGAGAACAAATTGCAGGAGCGGGAGAGGAGCCCTGGGGAACAACCTGGGAGAGCAGCATGGGTTTCAGCAAATTTACAAACAAACCCACGGCAGGGCTCAACACAGGGAAGCAAGACAAGGGAACTCTGGGAAGAGTAAAGAATGCTGGAAAATGAAGTCCCCAGGATACACATTTTTAAAACACATGAGATAATTTAAGAATTAAAGCCATTATAAATAAAAGAGCCTAGACATATTTCAAGAAATTATTATGGAGGACTGTCCTAATATCCTAGAACCAAAGAGTAAAATAGAAATGAAAAGAATCTGCCAATCACCTCCTGAAAGAAATTTCAAAATGAAGGCTCCCAAGAATATTATAGCTAAATTCCAGGGCTCTCAATTCAAGGAGAAAATTATGCAAGCAGCCAGAAAGAAACAAGTGAAATATATCATGTAGCCACAATCAGTATAACATAAGATTTAGTAGCTCCTACATTAAAGCATCAGATTTCTTGGATATATAGTCTTCTGAAAAATAAAGGAACTAGGACTTCAACCAAGAACCACCTTCTCAGCACAATGGAGTATAATTCCTTTTTTTTTTTTAAAGTTTTTAAATGTTTATTTTATTTGGTCATTTTCATACAGTATTCATTAGAAACAGAGATCATTTTCTTTTCCTCTCCCCCCCACACCTCCCCTAGCCGACCTGAGATTCCACTGGGTATCACATGTGTCCTTATGGAGTATAATTCTTAAGGGGGAAAAAGAATAATGAAATAGAGAACTTTCATGATGAAAAGACCAGGACTGGGTGGAAAATATGACTTTCAAATACAAGACTTAAGAGAAGCATAAAAAGAGAAATAATAAGGGATTTAAAAGGATTAAACTATTTCTATTTGTTCATGGAAAAATGCTACTTGTAACTCCTAAGAACTTTTCTTTATTTGAGCATTTAGAAGGGACAGTTAGGTCTAGCTTCATAGTTAGAGAGCCAAGCCTTGAGACAGGAAATCCTGGGTTCAAATCTGGATTCATAGACTTCTTAGCTATGTGGCCCTGAGCAAATAACTTAATCCCTGTTGCCTAGTCTTTACCACTCTTCTGCCTTGGAT
The DNA here is from genome assembly GCF_027887165.1 of Monodelphis domestica. Taxonomy (NCBI): domain Eukaryota; kingdom Metazoa; phylum Chordata; class Mammalia; order Didelphimorphia; family Didelphidae; genus Monodelphis; species Monodelphis domestica. The sequence goes on from NC_077233.1 coordinate 18,204,438, forward strand.
TTTAAAACAGAAGGTAAGTGCTAAGCAAAAAAAAAAAAAAACAAAACAAAAGAAAAATGCTGTTAGGAGTATATGTAGAGGGAATGGATGTGAATTGACTATGATGGGTTAATTTCAAAAAAATGGAGTAAGAAAGGGATGTACTGGGAGAAGGGGGAAGAGAGAGGTAGAATTGGATAAATTAACTCACTTGGAAGAGGTACAAAGTAGAGGGGAAAGAAGGGGTGCGGTGAAATCTGTCTTGTCATGTGTAATTTTGGGGGACACACTCCTTAGATGGAGAAATAAGGGTCAAAGGCAGTGAGGAAAGGGTTGATGAAATGGCTTTACACATGTAAGGAAGTAGATGCAGAAGAGGGTAAAAGATAGGGCCTGATAAAAGAGAGGGTGGATTGGGGTAGACAGGGAGTCAGAAGCAAAATACTTTTGAGGAGGAACAGGGGAAAAGGAGAGATGGAGGGAGAGGACCTCAAAATTTGAAAAATTGCTTTTGCATGTAATTTGAAAATAAAAATTTTCACCCCAAAAAAAGTAGAATCAGCCTATATTCAGTACTCACAACTGCCTTAATTCCAGTATGAGGGGGTAAAAAACCCATAACTTGAAATGACTTGCATTTCTGAATATAGTAGAGACCAATTAGTAGAATATTATGTTTCCATAAACATGATAAATGTTAAACCTATCTATAAATGTAGAAAAAGCCTTTTCAAAACGAAACCACATTAATTTAGCAGAACCCAAACAGCTAATACATTGACTACATCTATGGATTTGCTTTTAGAAATTTGTTCCCCTAAAGTGGAATTTTAGATTAACAACAAAAAAGAAATATTTTAAAAATCATTATTTGGTTCTGGTTTGTTAAATGTTAGGATTTATGCGACATTTTATTCCTTATTTTGAATTTTCTCTTTATTTTAATACTCATTAAGTTGATAAATCAGTTATTTAATCAGAGTGTGTATTTTATTTTCACCTCAGAAATAGGATGTTTGTCTAATTATATTTGTTTTAGTTTTATCCTTGTCTGTATAAAGTATATTTTCAAAGTTTTAAAATTTCTTTTGTCTATATGTTGTGCTATGCTGTGTATAAATGCTTACTGCACAATTTATAAGACATCACTAAATAATTTCTTGCTGAATTGTTTCAAATGAAAATTACATAGGGATAGGGCATATTATGATATACTTAAAGAAGGGATATCAGTTAAAATATTTTAAAAGATCATTTTTAATCTGTTGCAGCATCTCATTTACTCTCCAACTAAAATATACTTAAATATGATAGTTCCTTGATATTTTTTTTTGTCTTGAAGAAACTATGCTAAGAGATATTGGTTTTGTTCATAATCTGCCCTTCATTATACAAATAGTTTTTTCATAGTTAATATTTAAGGCAGTTTATTATGGATGCTGTTTTGGTTGATAACTGATACACAATTAGGATATGTGTTTTTGAAAAACTCAGGGTCTCTTGTTTACTTTTATGTCTATATCTACCCTTTCTCTTAGATGTCTAATCATCAAGATCAACAATACAAAGAATTCTTCCAAAAATAACTAATGACATTTGTATATTTGCATTATAGCTTTTTTTTCCCCCAGTTTCCTTTTAAATGAAAACTGTATGGGGTTGATAACCATAGTGTTCCTTGGGCAGATAAATAATGCAATGGATAGAGTGCTATGTCTGGAATCAAAAAGTCTAGTCTTCCTGAGTTCCAGTCTAACCTTGGACACTAGCTGTGTAACACAGGGCAAGTCACTTAACCTGTAAGCTTCAGTTTCTTCATCTATAAAATGAGCTGGAGAAAGAAATAGCAAATCACTCCAATAACTTTGATAAGAAAACCCCACAAAGTTCTCACAAAGACTAGGTTATGACTGAAACAACTGAATAGTAACAATAGTGCTCCTTCTACTTACTGTACTGATTGAGCAGATTAATATATCTAGGATACAAAAGGTGAAGTATTTATATTATTTCAGGTTTAAACTATGAAAATAAAAAATAGTTCCTGTCCTCAGGGAGCTTACATTTTATTTAGGGTTATAACATGTACACAGATAAGTAAATATTTATTTGAATTTTATGGGTATAAAACCTTTATAAAGAACCTTCAACAAATTTTGATGGTGTTTCCTTTTGTCTATAGGTTGCTGCTAACACTCCAAGTATGTACTCTCAGGAACTGTTCCAACTTTCACAGTATCTACAGGTAAAAACTAACTGGGGCTTTTGGGAATTTAGACCCTAGAAATGAAATACACAATGTTTTAGGTCATTTAACAAATACAGAATAGGGAAAGCCTAGTGCATTGGCACAACTATAACGTAGACCCGTGTCCAGAAGGTTCAGCAAAAGTAATCAAAAGTATAAATATGAGCCCCTGTGTAGGAAAACTAAAAAACTTGTGGGTATGTTCATCTAGAGAAGATAATTTTTACATAAGAACAAGATCGGAAGTCACTACTTGATAGGCAATTAGCAAAGGCTCAGAAAAGGCCTACAGTAGAAGGTGGGAATCTGGAAGAAATCCAGGAAAACTAAAAAGTAAGGGAGTGGGGATGGTATTCCAGGTGAGGGGGGCAGCTTGGGAAGGTGATGAGAGATGGAGGAACTTCTCTCCAGTGAAAGCCTGTGGGTCATAGAATACAGAAACAACGATTTCCTGAATACAAGACTAGAAGCATTCTGAGGTGGGCTTCCCTCTAAGGTAGTTCCAAGCTCTTTCTGATGACTTAAGATAATCTGGTGAGTGAAATAGCTATGAATCTGTCCAGCCTTCATAGACTTTGCATTGCTATCTCTTGCTCACAGTGATGCTGGAGACCAGGAATTCTTGCTCTACTCCACACATTGAGAAAGTGTGATGTGGTGGTTCATGCTGAATGTGAAGGTTCACGTCCAGCGACTGTATATGTATGTGGGCACTCATCTAATCTCTCCAAACCTTGGTGTCCTTACCTATGACATGGGAGTGATAATGCCTACCTCACATATTTATTGAGAAGCTCAAGGGAAGATAGCACATGTCAGAGAATTATCTGAATGCTGACTGTCCCATCCCATGTCCAGGAGTCCCAAATTCTTCTCGCCATAGGAAACAAGGCAGTTGGAGCCACTTCTTCAAGGACTCAGGCCAGGTTTTGGTGATTCCCACTGCTTTCTCTAAGTGCTTGCTGGGCAGCAGTACACACAGTGTGGAATCCCCTCCCCCAGATCGCCACTCATCATGCTGACATCTTCCATATCTTTGCATGTCACCTTGTTCTCATTCAGTTACTCTCAGAATAAGGCGCCATGCAAAGGATCTTGTCACCCGAAGTAGTACTGTATGCGAGTGATGCTGCGCTTTCAATGCTCCTCTCACTGACCACCAATGAAAGAGGTGCCCCTTCTGGAAGTGTGGTGGGGGCCAGATAAATGGCCTCAGGGGGGCCGCATGTGGCCCATGGGTTGTAGTTGGGGACCTCTGCCTTAGGCTATCAATTAGGAACTCTTTATTAAGCGCCTCTCAAATTTGAGGGCCAAGAAGCATTGCAGTGTATCAAAACTGGGTACAAATCCTCTTAGTGCTGCTTTCTGGCTGTATCTTTTGCCCACCTCCTGCTGCCTATACCTTCCTCTCCCTACAATACTGGTTTTTAGGAAATAATGTCAAGCATTCTGCTGGGTATTGAGTTTATGGAGACAAAAATGAAAAAGTCTTGTCCTCAGGAGGTTCATGTTTTTACCAAGGGAGACAAGCATGTATTTATTTCAGTATGTACACTTACAAGACAGAGATTAATACAGTAGTGTCTGGGGGATCTGCAAAGGCCTTAAATAGGAGGAGACACAAGCTCAATTTGTTTTTGTTTAACATTGATTTTTTAAAAATCTTCATTTCCAAGTTCTCTCCCTCCAACCCACTGAAAAAGCAAACAATATGATTATATTACACCCATTATACATGTGAAGTTATGCAAATTGTATTTACATGTTAGCCATGTTGTAAAAAAATAAAAAACGGCAAGGAAAATTTTAAAAGGATACTTCAATCTGCAGTCAAGAGTTCATTAGTTGTCTCTGGAGGTGGATAGCATTTTTTAGCATAGGTCTTTTAGAGTTGTCTTGGATATTTTTCTTGATCAGGGTAGCTAAGTCTTTTTCATGGTCCATCATCATTGATGTTACTGTATAATATTCTCAGGTTTCTGCTCTTTTCATTTTGCATTAGTTCATATAAATCCTCCCAGATTTTTCTGAAACCATCCTGCTTGTCATTTCTTATAGTATTCCATCACAGTCATACACCACCACTTCTTCATCTTTTCCCCAATTGATGGACATCTCCTCAGTTTCCAATTCTTTGCCACCATAAAAAGAGGCAACCTTAGTTTTGAAGGAAACTAGAGGTTTTAAGAGGTGAAGGGTGTGGAGAGTCTGCTTTCCAGGCTCAGGGTCAGCCAATGCAAATGTTGACTTCGAAATAAGATTAAACGGTGGTTTTTCTGACTACCACTGTTTAATCAGGAATAGTGATAGGTTCATACTTTGACCACCACACAGAGCCCAGCGTCAACTACCACACAGGACCTGCACCCCAGGGACTCTGGGAACTGTATCCCTTTGGGGGAAGGCACTCCGCAAAATACTAGCTCTAATGCCTACTCCACTCTGGGAGAAAACAATGTGCTAAGTGCCACTCCGAAGAGAAAAGAGGGTCTCTTATACCCTCTGATGAATTTGCTATGGTAAACCTGCAGAGATAAACCACAAAAAGGTTGCAAATCTCTTTGCAGTCAGCCTTAGGGATATCACTTAGGGGTCAGCTATATCACATCAAAGGCAAGGGTCAAACTCAGGAGCTGGGCTCCTAAGAGGAGACTTAACACAATAAGGGAAGCCTTCAAAACAAATAAAAGGTACTTAACATTAGCTATGTCCACAAATCCCACCTATGCTAAAGTTCCCAAACCACTCTAAAGTCCATATTCAACCCAAAACCAGGGGTGCTTGGCACTAAGGTTCTCAAAGGGTAGAGGTGACACAAAGAACCCTTAATTTGATGTATTGAGTAATAGATGGATTGCAGAGCCTGGTCTAGCTGAGTATTTTGGATCTGTCTTTTGTCAAGATAAAATTAAGAGAATATATTTGTTGTAGGGTTTTTAGGTTAATATCAGAATAGTTTAATAATACTAGAATAGTTTTTATCTGCTTTGGAATTGGAAACTTTTCCCTCAAGTTGTGGTTGAGATGCAGTTTTTGTTTGGGTGCCTCAAATGAATTCAATGAAGTATGTTCCACCATCTAGTGGGAGAGGAGTTTAAAGATTTTTTAGAAGTGTTATTTTTAAAAAAAACTTGCGATACCCACAAATATCCCATACACTAACATGATTTCTCTTTTGAAGTAAATGGCTCATTTCTGAGAATAAGATGCCCTTTAATGTTAGTTGTGAGTTGGCATGGATTTCACTTAAGAGTTCTTCATTTTCTTCTTTATAGTTGGGCTAAAAATAGGAGCTGTATCTTAACTAGTGTTGATTATCGACTTTTCCCAAACTTGATTCATCAGTTATGTGGAAAGCCAAAATCCCCATTTCTAGATTCAAATACTGTCTCTTTATTAAATTGGACTTTCTGTTGACAATGCTTTCATTCATATATCAAAATAGTTTTGTAATAGAAACAAATACAAAAGGTGTTGAAATCTGGAGGAACTTCTCAGTCATTAAAGACCTCTTATCTATCCATCATCAGCCTGGTTATTGACTGAAGGGAACCCTCCCAATAGCCCTTGGATATTAGGTAGCATTGTAGCTGCCTCACATCATGATCTTAAAATTACTTCTTTAAACCTGCTGGATACTTAAATACTATTTCCTGACTCTTTGCACCCCCCAGCCCTCCACTCTCCATTGCAGCTGTTTTTAGGCTGGCCTCCCCTGTATTTTTGACAGTGTGATCTCAGTGACTTCTCCTGCCAGGAGGCGAGGGTTGAGCCAGAATACCTGTCTACACAGGGGCTCGCAGTATCAGTTTTGCCACTGAAGCTCAAAGGATGGGCTCAGTCATCCTTTCAGTTCAGCTGGAGAGAGATGAAAAAGTCATATTTCTGATATTTCTAATTTCTTTTTTTTTTTTAACCCTTACCTCCGGTCTTGGAATCAATACTGTGTATTCCAAGACAGAAGAGTGGTAAGGGTAGGCAATGGGGGTCAAGTGACTTGCCTAGGGTCACACAGCTGGGAAGTGTCTGAGGCCAGATTTAAACCCAGGACCTCTCATCTCTAGGCCTGGCTCTCAATCCACTGAGCACCCAGCTGCCCCCTGATATTTCTAATTTCTACCTTTATTGAATGAATTTAGGTAAAGGCTCTGCATTTTAAAGCAGCTTTTATCAGTATGTAAACCATTTTTAAAATTTATGCAATTATGCTTTTAATTTTCATTACTTTTGAAGCAGTATACTATACTTGCATTTAAGCTGTATTCTTAATATATAGAATGACATTTAGTAACAAATTTTATGTAGTATTTTCAAAGATTTTTATATCAGTTATGAACAGTTATTCATAATGTGTTTTTATAATTGCATTTAAAACCAGATGTACTTTAATCTCAGTAAAGATAGGCTAAAAATAAGAAATTCAAGTGACCTGAATTAACTTTGCAAAAGTTTGTTAAGCATATTTAAAAAAAAGTTAATGATAAAAATAGAATCTTTCCTTATTTGATAAATACAAGAAAATATCAAATTATAATTTTCCAGAATATTCTGAAATTAATTTTTACAATTTTTTTCCTCCAATATCAGGAAGCCTTACATCGGGAGCAAATGTTGGAACAAAAGTTGGCCACTCTTCAGAGGCTGCTAGCCATCACGCAAGAGGCTTCTGATACGAGTTGGCAGGTATCTGCAAGGATTACCTGCAATAAGGACAGCCTTTTCCTACATAAAGTATTATAATTTGAGTCTTTCGTGTGGAAAATCAAAGTATTCAGGGTCACAACAGATTTTATAATCCCTGAATAAAATGTTTTGTGTTAGAAGAAAGTATTTGATTGAGTAATATTAGTTAACCTTGTGATTCCAAATCTATACTTGACTATGGAAAGGTGTATGTGTGTAAATAAATGTGTGTATGTATGTATGCATATATATATATATATATATATATATATATCATCTCCCTATAAAATCTAGTTTCAGAAAAGAGTAGTGCCTAGTAGCCATGGTAAAATGTTTTTATGCATTTAAAAACTTTTCTTTTGTAGGCTTTGATAGATGAAGATAGACTGTTATCACGGTTAGAAGTTATGGGAAACCAGTTACAAGTGTGTTCTAAAGTAGGTACACCAACTCGTTTGTATAGCACTTAAAAGATTTTTACTGATTTTTCTCTTGTCTCTCTATATATCTATATAGACTCCTCTCCCTCTCTTCCCTTCCCTCACCCTGTTTTTTAACAACTACCTAAATTCACCCTGAGAAGCCCAGGTTTCTAATCAAACCTTCAAATGTCCCTATAGTTGTGACGCTGAGAGGAGATCCCTGTTTAAAGGCCCCTGTGCATCTCTTTTGTAATTAATTGGGGAGTGATATGCTTGAAGATAGATGGTCTCCTCACATCCAGACCCTGCACAATAGCTGGTTCTTTAAAACTTTGGCCTCTGTGAGAGCTGTGGCTACTCTCGGTTTTGCCTTTTCTTGGGGACCTCCAGCACACACATAGTGTCTAGAAAGTACCGGTGCTTAACAAAGGCTTATGGGCTGACTGATTTTTATAACAATTTTTCGTTCTTAGAATCAGACAGAAGATAGCTTAAGAAAGGAACTTGTAGCATTACAGGAAGATAAACACAACTATGAGACGACAGCCAAAGAGTCCCTGAGGCGGGTTCTTCAGGAGAAAATCGAAGTGGTCAGAAAGCTCTCTGAAGTTGAGGTAGGTAGAGGTCTTCATTTGTTTCTTTTTGGTTGAGTTTTATGCGTTACCTCGTGGATGTTTGTGGTATAAAAACCATTCCCTTCACCAGATTCCTCTGTGCTTTGAAGGAGCTCTGGTGCTTACTGTTTGACAAAACTCTCCTAAGATAAGGCAGGTGCTAAAACCAAACCTCTAATAAATTTGGTTTTTATCTAACTGCTTGAAATCACCAGCTTCTATCTTGTAGTGCGAATAGACAAGGTGTGAAGCTACTAGAAAGTTAATCAAGGCATTTTAGAGTTTGTACTCTGTGAATCGGTTTGAGCTAGGATACAGAATTGATCTTTTGATATTATCCTAGTTTGCAAATGTGCTTTTCTTTCTCACCTGATGGTAATGGTAAAGACACATAGGAAGTCTATAGAATTGCCTAACTTCTGACTCATGTGTTGAAAAAGAAATCAAACAGGGTTTGAGGTTTTTTTCCCAGCACATCTGTAACAAAGTTTATTTGTTTTTGCCACATGAAAATGTTCAAACCTATTGTTATAGTACACATGCTTAGCAAATGTTTACTGAAATGTTTGGGACCCAAGTTATCTTGGTTCCAGTATAAACTAGTTCACAGGAGAATAAAAGATAAGGAAGGTTGGATTGCTGATCTTCTTTGGTTGCCAAGACTAAAGTATTCATCATTAGATGGCCAGGCTCCTGGCAATGAAGATCTTTATACTTAGCTAGGCTTGGAATCCTAAAGCCAACTCATCTGTGGCCAGCATGGTACTCAGTCTTATCAGCATGGGAACTGCTACTAGGGTTGACCTGATGGCTAAGGTAACCTTCAGAGACCCAGGGTCACCTCCATGCTTTGATGAGCCATTGAGGTATCTTAGTGTATGATTGTATGATTGTAAAACCTACCACAATGCTGATATCCAAGAATTAAAAATAAGTGTCATCAAAAGGTTACTAGAGGAGTATGTAGTAGGGTTGAAAAGACTGAAACATAATAAATAAGCAATTTCCAAGAATTAGATCTGGTATAAAAGGACACTGAAGTTCTGTGTTGTAGGATCCATAAATAGGCTAGTCTTATGGGGTTTTGGTGAATGGTCAACACAGCCTCTATGCTTCCCTGCTTTAATTGTAATGTCTGTAGTTCAGGGATCCCACCGGGTCACATGAAATCACCTTAATATATAAAGGGCTTGAAGCTTTGTGTGATAGAGAAATGCTATTATTTTTGGTTTTATAGATGGTTTATAATCTGTATCCTTGGACATAACATCCCCCTAGATCAGATCATGGTTCTCTCAGAGCAAGACCTCTATTTTCCCTCACCCCTAACTGAAATTGAGCATTTCCTTCAATTATTTAAAAACATTCTGAAAAGGGTCTGTAGCCTTCACCCAACTGATTGCCAAAGGGAGATCATGACAGAGAAATGGTAAGGAATGCTTGCATTAGTGTGTTTCTGAATGAAGATCATCGTTTTTGTGGTTCTAAAGCAGTGATGGTGAACCTTTTAGAGATAAAGTGTGCTGTGTGTCCGTTCCCCCCACATACTGTGTAAACCCTGAGTACCTCCCCCCACTTTATCCCACATAGGGGAGAGTTGCTGGGCCTGGAGGGGTGAGTGAAGTGGGGAATGTCCTCAGTGTAAAGAGGGGGATGGGAGGTGGCCCAAGCACCTTGCTCCCTTCTAACTCTGCCACCTGTGAGCCACCCCTCACCCCCACACTCCCATTGGGCTGCTGAGCAGAGGGGTGTGTGAAGTGAAAAAATGTCAAGTGTGGTGGAGAGGGGCAGGGCAGCAGCTCTGCCCAAGACCCTCTGCCTTTCTAGTAACAAACTCTATGGTAGGGAGCAAGGGTGGCCGAGTGATTGCCCACAGAGAACTCTCTGTGTGCCATTTTTGGCACCTATGCCTCAGGTTTGCCATCACTGCTCTAGGGCATTTACCATGAAATTTCATCTCATGTGAAAGATTAGCCTATTCTGGGGAAGTTGACTCAGATGGCACCTAATTTTATTGTAACCAAAGTAAAAACAAAACAAAACAATTCCCCAAGCCCTACCCACTCACCTCTTTGACTTAATCTGGTTTAAAGGTTGACAATAAAATGTCTTCTAGGATTAAAACCATATCTATTTTTAAAATACAGAGTATAAAAGCAACAATCTCTTCCCTAAGCTATTTGTTTTCAGATTCAGAATTAGAAACCCTTCAAGAATATGTATTAAGTAATTTAAATCAGAACATTAAATTGTCTCCAAATAAGAGTTTCTTATGGTATTTGCTAATTTATGACAAATACAGAATTGAATTAGGTATTATTTATTATTCATATTGCCTTGGGAAAAGAATAAGCTTGTAAATTTACTTTAATTTTATTCCTCAGTTTATTGTAGTACATTTTATAATTTACCTTGACATATTCCATTCTCAATAACCAGTGATTACTTTGAAGAATTCAAATAAATAAAAATCTAGATTTATACAAGAGTAATTAGAAAAATTTATTTCCTTTAACTTCCTTCTAAATGGAAAATCATTTAAGTTTCTTCAGTGTATTGTGCAAAATGAGCTTTTGTATGCCATGTTTTGACATTTATTAAATGGGTCCCCCCCCCAAATAAAAACACTAAACAAGATAATGTATTTTAATTCTCTTTTTGTAAGTTGAATTTGGAATTTATACTAAATGAGTTACTTAATTTCAGCGAAGTCTGAGTAATACTGAAGATGAATGTACCCACCTAAAAGAAATGAATGAAAGGACTCAGGAAGAATTAAGAGAATTGGCCAATAAGTATAATGGAGCGGTTAATGAGATTAAAGATCTCTCTGATAAACTAAAGGTAAGTGTTCTATGCTCCTGTGATATGCCTCTTTGTCCCTCAGGGCCCAATAGGAGAAACAGCTGGTGGTCAGTTCTTAGATGCTGATCAGGGTTTAACAATTATAGCTAAAATGAGTCATAGTTGATATCCAAGACAATTACTTATCCTTGTGACTTCTACCTTCTATATCAGGTCACTGAAAGTTGGAGACAAGGACAACATTTTATGATAGTGATGGAGGCAATCCTATAGAGAAAAGCACTGTGGGAAAGTATTTATGACCCCCAGTTTATATATTATCTCCATTCACATTACTCTCTAGTCTTCTCCCTAACTCTAACCTCTCCCTTTAGCTCTATACTTGCCTTTCCAGTTGCCTACAAAGCACCTGACTCCTTCCTCCCGGAGTGGTCTTGAGGTTCAGAGGCCGCAGCACAGTCTTCAATTCTTGGGACTGTGTTTTTGACTAGGATGTTGGGTATACCTCAGCATGTCTAGAAGGGAACTTATTTTCTCCCAGGGGTCCCCCAATCCTTGCCTTACTGTGTGTCCTCGTTACCGCCCCCCCCCCCCCCCCCCTTTCCTCTTGCTGCTAATCATTTTATTGTTCCTTCATTTATCCAGGCTTTAAACCTGGGCACCATCTTTACTGCTACCTTTTCCTTTGTTTGTGACATGAAATCAGATGCCACATCCTTTCTGATTTACTACCACAATATTTCCTGCCTATCTTCCTTTCTCTTTACCTTTTAGAGTCCTCTCTCCTCACCTTGCATCTTCCTAATTGGTCTTCCTCATCTACTTTCTTATCCAATTTCTCCTTCAGTTACTGCCAAAACAAACCCATACCATCTAGGCCCACCCTCCCTTGCCAGACTGATTTCATCCTTTTCTGCTTTCTGGGCATATTGCCTTATTGGAAATTGTGTTAAATCTTGAGTTAGGAGGGCTCAGGTCTAAATCCTGGGTCTTGGACTATTAGCCAAGTCCTTATTGTTCTTTGGGCTGTTGATTATGACTAGTCATGAGGCTCTAATGAAAGAACTATGATGTGGGGTACTTTTCTGCCCACCTTAATTTCCCTTCTCCAAGGGGACATCCCCCTCCCTTTTCAAACTTGGAATATACCTTGTTCCCCTTTGCTTTGCTCTGGCCACATTCTTCTGCCTTCTCTCAGAGCTGCCTGTGTGTCTTAACCCACCATGAGGTTCTAAATCCCTTATGGTCAGGGACTGTTGTTTTTCTTATTTTGATCTCTGTTGCCAAATGTTGTACCAGCAGGCATTAATAGTGGGAAGCAGGGGGCAGCTGGGTAGCTCAGTGGATTGATAGCCAGGCCTAGACACAGGAGGTGTCCTGGGTTCAAATCTGGCCAGCTTTGTGTTTCTGGGCAAGTCACTTAACCCCATTGCCTAGCCCTTACCACTCTTGGAACCAATACACAGTATTGATTCCAAGATGGAAGGTAAAGTTTTAATAAAATTTTTAAAAATAGTGGGAAGCAGATAACAAATGATAATTAAATGCTCATGGATGATGAATATCAAATTATTGATAGATATGATGTTAATAAATATTGTAAAATATAAATGAAAGCCAATTAACTAGTGGGTATTTATTAAATCTTTGTTTGAATTGAATTGAACTGAGCAAGTAGAAAATTGGGTGTTTTGCTTAATGATACAGCAAGATACCTAAGGCAGAGAAACTTTAAGAAAAACTATATGAGAAAATGGCATTGGCAGAGAAGATGGGCTACAAGGACAGATGGAGCTTTGGAATAGTGAGAAGCTTGAGATGATTATTCAGGTATTTTTCACATTTCTAGATCCTTGATTTTTATTATTGATTTTCAAAAACAGGCAGCTGAAGGAAGACAGGAAGAAATCCAGCAAAAGGGACAAGCTGAAAAAAAGGAATTGCAACATAAAATTGATGAAATGGAAGAGAAAGAGCAGGAACTTCAAGCCAAAATTGAAGCCTTGCAAGCTGACAATGACTTCACCAATGAGCGGCTAATGGCTCTCCAGGGTAAGATGGTCAGGGGTGCATCTCTCTTCTTTTCTCTGTGAAATCTCTTTCTTGGAATTTTGTTTACAGAACAGTTAAATCTTCAAGTGAAAACTCTTTAACAGGCTTGACTTTGTGGTTCAGATTCTCCATTGGAGTTTGTCACTAAACTTTCAGTGCCACTTATTTCAAAATGTTTTCTTCTCATCTTCCCTCCCTCCATCTTTCTCTCCCTCCCTTATTCCAAACCCTTACTTTCTGTCTTAGAATTGGTACAAGCTTCAGTTGCAAGGCAGAAGAGTGGTAAGGGCTAGGCAATTAGAATTAAGTGACTTACACACAGAGCTGGGAAGTGTCTTGAGGCCGGATGTGAATCCAGTTGTCCTAACTCCAGGCTTGACTCTATCCACTGAAGTACCTCCCTACCCCATTTTCTTCTTTTCAAAAAGGAAATGACTGATTTATTAGAGAATCCTAGTTTAAGAGTTCAATGACCTTAATAAAATGAAGCCACCACCAGAGGGAGTTACTGTTTAGTTTTTGAACTATCTCAGAAGAATTGTATGTATTCTGATTAGAATCCTTCAAGACTCTTTGTATGGGAAACAGTTCTTCCTGGTCGTTGTATGTCTGTTTCACATTTCGTGTGCTTCTCATTCAAAGCAATGATTTTTTTAACATGTGTGACAAGAAATTTGGGCTGTTTTGTTTTGAGTAGTACATGGTACTAGGTTGTTTTTTATTGTAAATTAGTTAAAAAAATACTCTTTGGTCAGGCAGTGAGACATTTTTTAATCCTAGGATACAAGCTGATGCCCTCTTACCTAAAAATTAATGTGAGCACAGAAAAAAGTAATATAAAAAGATGAAATATTTTCTTTATAACATCCCTCTCTCTCTCTTTTTAGCTGGAAAACGAGACCAGGCTTTTAAGTATTTTGAATGTTTGTAGATTATCAGATTCTAACTTTACAACTTGGCTAAGTCCAGCCTTTAAAACCAAGCATTCTTTTAGTTTGTGATGATTAAGGGTAAATTCTCTGGTTTGTTTTTAGATATAGGCATTGCTTGTTGCATAACAACTTGGTACATTTTCATTTAAAAGTAATAGACAAATTAAGGAAAAATTTCTGGAACCCTATTAAATTTGTTTTTAGTTCATTTTAATTTTTCCATTCCTATATTTGTACTACTGATTTGCTACTGTGGCTATAGTGACTCTTCCCCTTCTTCCAGGAAAAGTATCATCTTTCCCTGCCCTTATCCATTCATTGATTCAGAGCTTTAAGTAGATAGGGAGAGTTATTATTAAATTTAAGAAGCCCACTGTTAAGTTTTTGGGACTGTGATCCTATTCTGAGCAGCTAGCATTACCTCTTTTGGCCTTCAGGCCCAAAAATATTGCTTCATAAAGTCAGAAGACTGACCTGTGCCAGCCATCTAGATTCCATTCTTTCTTATTTTTTAAACCCTTACCTTCTACCTTATGTTCAATACTGTGTATTGGTTCTAAGGCAGTAGAATTGTGAGGGCTAGGCAATGGGGATTAAGTGACTTGCCCAGGGTCACATAGCTAGGAAGTGTCTGAGATCAGATTCAAACCTAGGATCTCCCACATCTAGGTCTGACTTTCAATCTACTGAGCTACCCAGCTGCCCCCTCCATTCTCTTTTTTAAATAGTTGTGTTGCTAAAACATGATTACTCTGTAGCCAAGGGATTTTGTGTATATAGTAATGATCTATAGTAATGATCTTATTCTTTTTTTAAATAATAAAAGTTCTATAGAGTATATATTAGAAGATATTGTTCTGGAAGTCAGGCAGTTTCTTTGTCCTGTTGAGAATCAGTTGATCCCTGATGAAATCCAGTGGCTTTTTAACATGCATTAGTAAGAGAGACACAAATAATATGAGAGACAAGAATTGGAAGTTGAAGACATGAATACTGTCTTATATAGGAGACATTGTAAAATGCTCGAGATAAAGACTTTTAGGTTTTATTATTCCTTGTTGATATTATTTGGGTAGACTTTATAGTAAAACATACTGATTTGAAAACTTATTTGATTTGGTTTCTCTTGATATAATTTGGTTATTTTTTTAAGTGTATATTTTTTTACTAATTGTACTTCTTAGTGCAAATTTCTATCACTCATTAATTACTAGTCATCATTTTTAATAAACTGGGCTCAATCTATATATTTTTGAAAGCTTATTTTTTGATAATGTCTTTTTTATTCAATGGCTTTTTTTTTTAACTAAAATCCCTTATCCTCTTGACTTTTGATCACAGTCTTATTCTTGGCTTTAATTGTTCAAAGTATAGGATATCAAACATTTTCAGAGTTAAGATAAACTTTCTATCTATGTCTTCTTCCCTTATTTTAAGGGGAAAGGGTTCCATCTCAGTTCATAGTTTAGTTAGTTTTTTTTTTAGTTGTTGCTGCATTTATGCCACCTTATTCAGAATAGGGTTTGTCCTTCATGAATAATTCATGAATAAACAGTATGTCTCCTCTTCACCAACACTTAACCATATTTGTGTTCTATGAGTTTTTTAAGACTAAAAATGTCATTAATAGCTTCTCTATTGAGTGTATTAGCTGGTCTGGTCCTTGGGAAATAGACGTTGTTGTTGAATGCCTGATGAGATGTTCTGGAGTCTGCCATGCTGACCTGACCTTCTAGAATCAGGGTCCCCAAACTGACAATAAACTCTCTAGGGACTCCATTTGAGTATGAGGATTTTAAAAAGAGTGATCACATGTTTTAGTCAATAAATTGCTGGACTTAAAATCAGGAAAAAGCTTTGTTTGGAAGCTGCTTTTAACACTATCTGAATGACCATGTGCAAATCACTTGACTTTTCTGAGCCTTGTTCTTTGTGATCGCAAAAATATGGGTTTCAAGACTGTGAATTGCCCAAACTGTAAAGATAATTTTTAGTGTCTTGATTTTATATCAAAAATAAGTGGTCGCCATGGGAAAAATTCCCAAATCTGAAATACCCAACTCGGCTGGGTTTTATGGAGATTTTAATTAATACAAATGAAGGAATTAAGGAAAGGGGGAGAGAGAGAGACACAGAGGAAATAGTAGGAAAGGGTAGTAGGAAAGCTTTAAGAGAGACTAGTCAGTCTTTAATCACTCACCACAAGGTCGTTCCAAGCAAAACTCCAGAGTTCGGAGAGACCCTCCAATTCAGCTTTCAGAGCTGAATTAAATTGAACTCCCCTGAATTGGTTCAGACAGCTCCTTTTTTTTTTTTTTTAAACCCTTACCTTCTGTCTTGGAGTCAATACTGTGTATTGGCTCCAAGGCAGAAGAGTGGTAAGGGCTAGGCAATGGGGGTCAAGTGACTTGCCCAGGGTCACACAGCTAGGAAGTGGCTGAGGCCGGATTTGAACCTAGGACCTCCCGTCTCTAGGCCTGGTTCTCAATCCACTGAGCTACCCAGCTGCCCCCAGCAGACAGCTCCTTTTAAAGAGAATTTTCTCCTATGTCACCTCCCCTATGTTTTCACATCTACCAATCACAGTAGACGTTTTTCAAAGGACAGACCATTCTTAATTCACATCTTGTTATCACCTTCTTAATTCACATCTTGTTATCATCTTCTCTGGGTAGACTAAAACTTCTGAGTATTTCACATCTCTTTGCTAAGCTTGCCTTTATAGTGATAATTTGACCTTCATAGGTACTTAGCATCCTTTTGTATTAGTTCTAAAAACAGACCTATCTTAAGGGCTTGGCCTCTATAAGTATGGGTTAAGTACTTTTTCATTGTTCAGTAAGGAGTTTTACAACTTTATCTTATTTTAGTCTTCCCCTAAATATGGGTGGAGTAAGGTTAAGTTCTTAATACATTCCTGATCAAGTACCTCCATTGTTTAAATGGGGGAATAACCTTAAACTTAACCTTAAGATACTGTTCCAATATTGACTTCAAAGCAGAAGAGTGGTAAGGGCTAGGCAATGGGGATCAAGTGACTTGCCCAGGGTCACACAGCTGGGAAGTGTCCAAGGCCAGATTTGAATCTAGGACCTCCCATCTCTAGGCCTGGCTCTCAAGCCACTGAGCTACCCAGCTGCCCCCGAGTTGAGAATTTTTAAGATTCACATCTTCATTTGTAAAATGGCGATGACAGAACATACTAGTAGTAACTTCATACTTGTGAGCCATCAGAGATGAAGTCTGTGGTGTGTGGTGCTAAGAGTGGTAGTATTATTAGTGAAAGTTCACAGACCATTGGGAACATGCCATCCAACTTAGATTGTCATGTATTTCTTTGTCCAAACCACCAGAGTTTTTACCCAGTCCAAATAAGTGTTATAGCGAATTTTTGTGGTAATCTCACTTTAAAATGAGAATTAATTGAAAGGTGAATTTTGTAGGGAGAGTTGAGTGATTGGGACTCCTACCCCTTGGAGCCTAGGGGAGTATAAGCAAACAAGGAGATGGATAGGAAGAGGGTAGGAGTGTTTTTTCTAGTTGATTATAAGCAATGGTCATTTATTTCTTAGGTTAAAATCAGAATAGAATTCTTAGAGATTTAGGAACATCATTATGTGCTACAAGGTCTGAAAGATGAGCTAATGAAGGTAAATGCTTTGTTTTTTTTACAGCTTTATCTGGATATGGCAGCATTATCACCCTTGCTCCTTGAGTGACATTGCCTGCTACATAATTTTTAGTTTTAGCTTACTTTCCTGTTGTGTTTAGCATTTTCCCCCTTTAGGGGGCAGTATCACACATTGAAATAATGAAGTTGTTTTGTCTGCAGTGGTCCTTCTGTAAAATCTGGCTTTTCTAAGTCACCTTTTTGGGAAACTTTATCGTTGTCTTGTATCTAGAGGGCCTGTGACCTGTAGAAAGTCAGTGCAGCACTCTAGAACAATAAGAGAAAGGTCTGAGAAGAGATGAGAGATGATACTATAACAGAAGTGAGGCTAGGGATAGACTATTCAGAGGTCAAGGCTATTGGAAAGGAAGACTTGGAAGCTGGTGACAAGTCGTGACATTTAGTCAACAATGGGTTGATGCCACATTTGCTGTCTATGTTCTCTCGTTCCATTTAGATTATTTACAGAAAAGAATTAGGGAAGAAGAAGGGAAAAGAGGGCTCCTTTAGCCACGAACTGCTGCTCTCTTCTCTGCTGAATTTCTTTAGGGTGGGCAGGTAACATCATTGGACCAGGGATTCTTTTGATATGGATACTCCTAATGTCAGTTACAGGTTGATCCCCATTCGTGTCTTACTGTCCTGGCTGACTATGGGCACTATATTCCCATATACTTTCTTCTGAGAGCACACCCAGCTCTGCTGCAAATAAAAATGAGAGTTAAAAATAGAAATGAGCATATAGCTGGTTATGAAGTAGAATGATCCAATGTTAGAACAGTTCCTTCCTAGATCTTCTTTTTTATATCATAAAGAATTGAGCTTTATAAACAAAGCCAATACATCCAAGATTAGAAAGGAAACAACAAATTGGGGTGTGGGGGGATTTATAGCAATTGGCTCTGACAAAGACCTTATTTCTCAAATATGTAGAAAACAGACTCAGATTTATAATGATACAAAGCATTCCTCAGTGGATAAATGGTCAGAGCATTTGAACAGGTAATTCTCAGAGAAAGAAGCTAAAACTATCTTTAGGCATATGAAAAAATGCTCCAAATCACTGTTGATTAGTTAAAACAATTCTAAGATACCATCTCTCACCTATCAGAGTGGATAATGACTAAAAAGGAAAATGTTATGTGTTGAAGAAAATAATGGGAAAAATAGGACACTGATGCACTGTTGGTGAAATTATGAACTGATACATTTAGTAGAGCAATATGGAACCATGCCATGCCCAAAGGCCATAAAACTCAATGCCATTACTAGGTCTTTATCCCAACACTATTAGAGATAGGGGGAAAGGACCTATTTGTACAAAATATTTGTAGTAGCTTTTTTTTTTTTTATGGTGGCAAAGAATTGGAAACTAAGAGGATGTCTACCAATTGAGAATGACTGAACAAGTTGTGGTATATAGTTGTAATGGAATAGTATTGCACCATAAGAAATGATGAACAGAATGAGTTCAGTAACACCTGAAAAGACTGTATGAACTGATGCAAAGTGAAGTGATCTGAGCCAGGAGATCAGTCTCTACAGTAACAGAAATACTATATGATGATCAATTGTGAAGGACTAAACTATCATCAGCAAAACAAGGTTCCAAGATAATAACCTCAAGGGACTCATGATTTGAAAAACAACAAAAATGCCATCCACAACCAAAGAAGGAAATGATGGAATCTGATTGCAGATCAAAGCATGCTGCCTTTCACTTTATTTTTTTCATGATTTTTTAAAAATGTATGTGTGATGTGTCTTCAATGACAAGGGGAATATGGAAATATGCATGAAGGCATTGGTGTAACCTATCTCAAACTGTTTATTGCCTCAAGGAAAAGGGACCGAGGGAGGGGGCAGTAAGGGAGAAAACCCAAATTACAAAATGTTAGAAAACAATTGTCAAAAGATTGTTTCTGCATGTAATTGAAAAAAAAATTTTTTTAAGTTAAAAAGGGAAAAAGAATTGAGCTTTGTTTCTGATGAAGCCAGAATACAAATGTAAAAAGAATACCTTTTAGTAAAGGCAGCAACAAGCCTGATGCTTAAGGTATTTCTTTATTAGAACAGTTTTTCAAAGAGTGGTGGGGAACTGTACTTTTATTCATTAGTTCCTTGAATGTCAGAGTGAGTATAGAGTGTTTTTCCAGGCAGAGTGGAAGGTGCCTGATTGACTGCTTGCATGACCTTTTTTGTGTCCAAAGATCTATGCCAATGGAAATGATTGTTAATGTTTGGACTTAGTGAAGGAAGTGTGGGGTTTTTGTTCTGTTGTACCAGAATGAAGGAAGTTTCAGGAGTTTTAGGAATTTATTAAAACTAATACTGTACAGGGACAGCTAGGTGGCTTAGTGGATAGAGAACCAGGCCCAGAGATGGGAAGTTCTGGGTTCTTGATTGATAGGCAGGTTAGGTCCCCAGCTTGTTTCTTGCATCTTGGCTTACAAGTCCTCTCTCCATGCCTCTACCACACTGGTGTAAAAGGGAATTTTTAACTCCCTTTGTTTATCTTAACTTAAGTACTTGGAGTGCCCCTCCTTTCACTTTTAGTCAGGTACTTGAGGAACCTTTTATTAGAAAAGGAAGTTCACACCCTGGACAGTGCTAGACAAATTAAGGAACTATGATTGGTTCCTAAGATGTGACATGGGAGAACTGTTGGTTGGAGAAAAGGTGAGACCCAACAGGAATTCAGGCATTCCCATTTCGGATTCTCATTTTGAATTCGACTTCTGATTTTGGCTTCTTTATTCTGACTTTGGACTCTGGTGGACCTTCAGATTCTGTGTTGGATTCTGCATTGGTGGCTCTTGCCGAAGATCTCCTGGTTGGAGATCAGAACCTGAGGGAGCCTTTGTTGGAGTTGAGCTGGATTCCCCTGGATCAGCAATTATACAGTATTTAGCTAGGCAATATTTTCCACTTCCTTCCTACATTTCCCCCTTTATTATCTCTTCTTTACTGTAATAAAACTACTAAAGCTACTAACAACATCATGACTTCAGAGTTAATTTTTATAAATGGCCACCACAACTTTTTATAACTTTTAATTTGACCAAAACCAATTTTAGCTCTTATTCTAGCTGGGTGAACCTAGGCAAGTCACTTAACACCAATTACTTAGCCCTTGCTCTTCTTTCTACCTTGGAACCCATAGTAATTCTGACAGAAGATAAAGATGTAAAAAACCAACAAAAAAAAACAACAGAAAAAGATTAATACTGCACAGTTAATAAAAATGAATTTCACACTTTATATACACTTTCATTCTCAAGTGCTTAATAACAATTAGATAATAAGGAGGCTTTCTAATATTTAATTATTAAACCAACAGGTCACTTTCTAAGAGCACAAGACATTAGGGATGAATGTCCCAGTAGAGGACATTTACCTGGACTACCCCACCTGGGGAATATCACAGTCTGAGCCAAACTTCAGTTTAGACTTGAGAAAAACACATCTTGACCATAAACTGGTTTCCCTTTGCATAGAGATAGGGAAGCAATTGGATGATTTTCTTATAACTCGAACTTTCCAAGAAAGTAGCAGTAACAGACTACAATGGTTCATTATCAAAAACAGTAATGGAAGTCATTCATGACTATCATATAAGGAAGAGCCCTGAGAAACATCAGGAAGGCAGGACAGACTCCTTGCAGAGCCTGAGGAAACTCTGATTTAGGGTCAGGATCACTGGATGCAGTGGAGAGTGGTAATTTGTTGATATTTGTCATTTTAGCCTTGTTTAATAATAAACTTCATTTTGGAAAATGACATCTTTTTCAGGTGCTTTCTTCAATAATTTCCTGTCCTTTCCCTTTTGGGTTTTTATGTTTTTGCTTTTTTCTTGGTTATGAAACTCTTATGGATGGATGGATGGATTTCTCTCTCTGAGTAGGCCTCTGGGCCCTCGAATTTTACTCTTAATTAGTGGCTAGGGCTTTGTGGTGAGTCTGTTCATTAAAAGCCATCTTATTGTGGGCCTCTTGCCAGTAATCCCTCTTTTCTGAATTTATGTTGATCATCTGTCTTTCTGTCCCCTCTCTAGCCATCCCCAGGAATCCCCCCTCCCTCCCCCCCCCCCCACACATCCCCAGGGACTACTATCTCTCTCCCTTTTTTTTTTCTTTGAATATGAACACTGAGTACAGTGTCATGCGCATAGTGGTACAGAGTATTTGGATTGAATTGCACAAAACAGAAGAAACTCTGTGTTCTAGATGAGTTTATTGGAGCTACATAGATACAGAAAAAGAAACAGCCAGTTCTTGTCTTCAGGGAGTTTATATACATATAGAAGGAGAATAAAGGCAAAATATAATTAGGAAGTGAGGCCACTAGCATTTGGAAGAATTAGCTATTCACCAGGAAGGCAAAATTTTATAGTTTTGTTTTG
Organism: Monodelphis domestica; assembly: GCF_027887165.1. Taxonomy (NCBI): domain Eukaryota; kingdom Metazoa; phylum Chordata; class Mammalia; order Didelphimorphia; family Didelphidae; genus Monodelphis; species Monodelphis domestica. The sequence continues at coordinate 18,226,245 of NC_077233.1, forward strand.
TGATTTCTGTTTTTGATGACCAGGGATGGCAGAGAGAAGGGTATGTATTGAAGTGTCTGGGACATAGTGGAAGTATAACTGTCAGCATCTGTTGAATTGAAGAATATCTGGTAGGAATTCTTGTTTTATGGGTTGTCTTATGGCAGAGGGATCTTTGAGGTTTCTTATTATCTCTAGAATAAAGTATCAGCCCTTCTGTTTTCCTTTTTTTTTTAAAAAAATTTATATTTAGAATATTTTCCCATGGTTACATGATTCCGAATCCCCCCCCCCCCCCTCTCTCCTTCCCCCTCCCAAATTTGACCTGTTTGGCTTTTAAGGCCTTGTAGAACAACTTAGCCGCCCCCCCCCCCCCCCCCCCCCCCCCCCGGCTTTCAGCCTATTTGGATATTATATCCCTTTCTATGTGCAGTCCAACTACACTGGCTTTCACTCTTGGTTCACAACTCTCTTTGTCTCTGGGGCTTTTGCACTGGCAGCTCCAGGTGCCCAGAACACCCTTCCTCCTTAGAATGGGAATCAGAGTCATGTCTTCTGCAAGAATCCTTACCTGATGCCCTTAGCTACCAGTAACTTCTCAGAATAAGTTGATTTAACTCCTTTGGCTGGATCTTCTTTATGTTGCTGCATTTATGACTTATGAAAGGGAATTTTTCTTAACTTAATCAAGTACTTGGAGTGTTCTACCCTTTTAACTTAGTCAGAAACTTGAAGATCCTTTTGATAAAAGTTCACACTCTCAGAGGAAGGGAGGTGGATTCCACAGGCACTGCCCCCTGGACAGTGACAGGCAAATTAAGAAACTTTGATTCCTGAGATATGATGGGGAGAGGTGGTCAGTGGAGAAAACTGTGTGTAAGGGAGCCTCTGGCTCCCTCGGGCTCTTTTGGCAGCTCAGTCTTTGAGGCTCAGTCTCTTGTGGGCTCAGGGTCTTTTGTGGCTTAGTCTGGTGTGGCTCTGCTTGATTAGGCATTCAATTCTGCTTTGATGACTCCCTTGGGTTGAGGAGACTCTTTGGCTCTTCTCCTGTTTTTGGTGGAATGCTTTCTTTGGTCTGGAGGCACTTGGATCCAGACTCAGGGTATTTAGCTAGGCAATATTTTCTACCTCCTTCCTACATTTCCCCCTTTACTATCTTTACCTTGCTATAATAAAGCAACTAACAACCTTGTGACTTAAGAGTTAATTTTTATAAATGGTGACCACAAGAGTTTTTTAAATTCTTATATTTGGCAAACCCATTTTAATTATTATAGACTTTAGGTACTTGTCTCTTTCTAGAACAGAAAGCATCTTCCCAAGAACAATGGCTTCACTGTTTGTCCTTGCACCCACACTAGGATATGTTTTGATTGATTGTCCTTTAGTCACATTTACTGGGTATTTTCTTTTTCTTTTTTGTAATTTTTTTTACCAATTACATGTACTAACAAATTTGCTCCCTTCCTCCTCCCCTTCCCTCTAAGGGGGTAGAAATGTGAGGGGTTTTTATAAAAGGTTGGATTGGATTATTTCAGAATAGAGTCGCCAGGAATTTAATTAATTCCAATGAGATTTATTTTTAACAATTTATTTATAAAATATAGAAAGAGTGAAAGTAAGAAAATCAGAGAGAGGATAGGGCAAGACATCTAAACTACACACTAAGTATTTTGCTCCAATCCCTGGCTCAACCCCAGAGGGCTAATTAGTCCTCAGCTGGAGGGGCCTCAGCCTTGAGCCAAGGACCAGGGGATACAGGAAGCCTCTCTAAAGAGGGTAGGTCTCTCCTGAGGTAGTCCCTTCAGAAAATCTAGGAAAGGAGTCAGCCTTTTTCATTCACCACGTGTCAGTCCAAAGGGATGCAGTTTGAGATCTCAAGCCTGAGCTCCTCCAAAGTCAAGTCAAAGGCCAAAGGCTGAAGAGAGCACTCACAGGAAGTTCTTGCATTTTTAAAAGATCGTTCCTTTTCATCACTTCCTGTGACTTTCTTCCATTTGATGTATACCAATTACAGCTAAAGTTTTGCTTAGGACTGCCCAGAAGGCAGTCATTCGATTCTGATTCGTCACCTACTATCGCACACGTGGGCCACAGACCTCCCCCACTCAAGTATGAGTGGGGTGTATACGCTTTTGGTGATTGAATCTAAAAATAGGCAGGGGAGAGTTAATTTTATCTTCACACCTCTCCTGGAGCTAGCAAGCAATTTGATTTGGGGTTATATATACTGGATGTTTTCTTTAAAATTTTATAGTATGAGGATGGGGATAGGACTGGATGTGAGGTTTGATTGATTATAAAGAACTCTCAGATGGGCAAAATCCTTGTCCCGATCTGTAAATATTGATTAAGCCTTTGCTCTGTTCCAAGCTCCATTCTAGCTGGGACTACAAAAAGAGCCCAAAGACAGTCCCTGGCCTGAAAGGGCTTACAATCTACCAGAGACTACAAGCAAACGAGTAATACACAAACAAACCAAATACGGGGTAAACAGAGAGTGTCTAAGAAAGGGAAGGCACTGGAATTGCAAGAGTTCGGAAAGGTTTCCTGTAGCAGATGGGATTTCAGTTGGGGCTTTGTTAGAAATAAAGAAATCTCTGGGCCATCATTCTGAGCTGAAGATACAAACTGTAATTGTAGAAATTAAAGCTGGATATCTTACCATGCCCAGTCTGGGGCAATGACTCCCTTTAGATGTCAACAGTATGTTTTATAGTTTTTTGACAGTTAATTAGCATAAATGATGCACAAGACAATGTTCAAAATATTTTCAAAACATGTTATAACATTTGTAACAAGTTTTGGTAACATTTGATGAGAAGTAATACATTCTAATACAAGGTCAAAGTAACCTATTTTGGCCATAATACTCTGGGGAGTCTATAGTGAGTCTAGATCTTCACATGATCAAATAACACCCAGACTTGCCAGGTTTATTTTCCTATGATCTCATCAGGTCAGCTGTTCATTCACCATTCCAGATGAGCACAGCTTCCTTCCTACTGCATGGGTTTCACCTTCCCTAGATAACTGTACAAAACTGAAGTTTTTATTCTTCCAACAGTAGCTCTTAATCTAGTTAGTTGCTATAATATTCTAATATACCAAACTATATCCTTTCTAAAAGTATGGTTAATATTTTATTATTATAATTGATATCTTATACATAGTTTAATAACTGGGTCTAACTCTTTCTAAAGTCATAGTGGCAGTTACCTACCTAAGGGATTACATGTGGCCACCTAGTTTATGATCAATAAAATAAAAGCAATCAAGGCAATTTCTGTTTCAAACTAAAGGAGGCCAGAGAGTCAAGAGGTGAAGATGAGCAGGAAGAGCTTTCTATGCTTGGAGTACAGCCAGGGAAAATGCCCAGATCTGAGAGAAGGAATGTCTTGATTGTGAACGGCTAAGCGGCCAGTGTCACTGGTTCAAATAATATATGGTAGAGAGTAAGGTGTAAGAAGCCTGGAAAGATGGGAGGGGGTGAGGTTATGAAGGGCTCTGAATGCCAACTGGAGCATTTTGTATTTGCTTCTGGAGGCATTAGGGAGCCACTGGTGTTTATTGAGTAGAGGAATTACACAGTGGGACCTGTGCTTTAAGAAAATCACTTTGGTAGGTGAATGGAGAATGGATTGGAAAGGTGAGAGCCTTAAAGCAGACAGACCCACAAACCACTATTGCAGCAGTCCAGGTATGAGGTGACAGCGGTCTGTACCAAGGCAGGGGCGTTGTCAGAGGAGGGAAGGAAGCATATAGGAGAGATGTTGCAAAGGTTAATTTGATGAGCTTTGGCAGCAGCTTGGATATATGGGAGGTGAGTGAAAGTGATGAGTCCAGAGTGACTCCTAGGTTGTGAGCCTGAGGGACTTGGAGGATGGGGCTACCCTCCCTAGTAATAGGGAAGTAAAGAAGGGAGAAAGAACATGAGTTTTGGACATGTTTAAGCTGTCTTCTGGAAATCTGATTGTAAGGCAGTGAGATAAGAGCTTTGAGGTCAGCAGAGAAATTGGCAGGATAGGCTTAAGAATCATCATAGAGGTGGTCATTAAATCCTTGGCAGTTGATGAGATCATCATATAGTCTAGAGGGAGATGAGAAGAGGCCCTGGACAGAGCCTTTGAGGGATACATATGGTGAGAGGCTGTGGTCTGGAGCAGATCCAGCAAAGGAGACTGAGGAGGAGCAGGCAGAGAGGTAGGGAGAGAACCATGGAGTGATGGTCCAGAAAATCTAGAAGTAAGAGAATATTGAGGAAAGTGATCCATGGCATCACAGGCTGCAGAGAGGTAGAGAAGGATGAAAATGCAAGTTGACTCCTTTCCTGAAACTTAGGATCTTGGAGAGTTGCATAGAGCAGGTGCTAAGAGGCAAAAGAACTCCCCTTTGCTGTGTGCTATCTGTCCGGGCCCAATCTGCTTCAAGTGAAACTTGAATTTCAAGTTTAAATCTTAGATTTCAGTATAATGAAAAGAGATTATGTCACATGTTAAAGCTGTTTGGAGTATCCTGGAGCTAAAAAGTTTGAAAAGACAATTGAAATGGATAGATACAGTTATAAAGAATTTTTATCTTGAAGTGATTTCAGAATTGGAGAGAAGACAGACTAGAGGCTTGAAGACTGGCTAAAGGCCTATTCCTCTGTAAAGCTGCTTATTCACAAATTGATGACCTTACTTCAAGATGAGGGCTTTCTGAAGAATGATAATTCCAATACTCATAAATGATTTGTAAAGTCAGAATTTAACTTAATTATTTTAAAGTTATTGAACCTCATTAAAGCTTGTTTTTCCATTGTAGGAATACTAAGAATTCCTTAGCAAAGTTATTAAAAAACAATGGCCAGCTACTTGTTTTTTTTTCCTCCTAGAAAAATAATCTCAGGTTTGGTAGTTTTTAATTTTAATTTACAGTTCTAAATTCTCTCCTCTCAACCTTCTTCTCTAACATCTGAGAAAGCAAGAAGTATGATACTCATCATACATATGAAATCATGCAAAACATTTCTTTATCAAAAATTTCCTATCATGAATTTGAAATCTTGCACCATGATGATTGGTGATTTTTCTCCCTACTCCAGTTTTCCTTTAACACTTTCTTCTGGCTCTCTCCTTTGCCCTCATTATGCCCTACCCTGGGTTATAATGATCTGAGTTCATTTCATCTTTCCTCCCAGTCATTCAAATTAGAATTCAAATTAGAAAGGATTAGAGACCACCTGGTCCTGCCATCTCATTTTACAGATGAGAACAGAGGCGATGAGAAATTAAAAAATGCCCAGGATTATCCTGGGAATAAATAGCAGAACTGGTTATCTGCCTCCATGTCCAGGTGGGAAACCTTGTGAGGTCTTGAATAACGGGATGATAGAGCTGGATGTAAGAAGTAGTTTTGGAAAGAATATCTTGGGATCTGTATGGAGAAGAGTAATTGTCAGGTGATAGAACCCTCTTTAAGTGCAGGTAAGAGACGCAGAGACCAGAACAAAGAAAATGGTTATGTGAGTGACAGACAGTGAGGAAAGAGAGAGGAGAAGGACCAGAGGGATGGAATAAAGACTATTTGTCTACTATGTAGCTTAAAGGAGGAGCTGAGGATTTCTTTTATGTATTTCTCAGATGATCATTGTTTATCTTTGTATCTCTTATATCTTATACTTAAGTAGGTGATTAATAGATCTTTATTGAATTTTGCTTTCCTTTTTCTTAAACCATCATGTAAAACTTATATTACTGATGATTTCAATATTTTACTAGTTTTCCATACAATTTGGGTTTGAAAACACCAGATTCTCAAAGTTGGAAGAGACGTAAGAGCCCATCTTGTCTATTCCTCATACCTGACCAAGAAGTTCCATCACAGTGGTGCTGACCAGAGCTAACCCACCCTTAACTTCTGGACTCCCATGGGTGGTATGCCATTGCCTCCTGAAGCAGCCCACTCATGTTCAGGCAGCTCTAGTTGTCAGAAACATTTTCCTCAAGTTAATAAGTCTGTTTTTGGCATTCTGCTCTCTGGGGCTAAGCAGATAAGCATCCTAGTAATGGTGCATGACAATGATAATCAAGTTGTTAAGGGTAAATTTTAGGGTTGAGACTAAATATATTTTTTAGTGGTCGCCAGGGATTTAAATTCTAAATCCCAATGAAATACTCAATTCAGAATGGAATTTTATGGTGGTTTATTTACAATAGAAGGAAGAAATTAAGAATGAGGGAGAGAGAAAGGAGAAGTTCTACTCTGGCCTGGCCTGAGATAGGGGGAGTTCAGAGGCCTCAGCCAAGGGGCCTTCCTAGAAGATTAAATCTAGTTCAGCTTCCAGCCACACAAGGCCTCCTCCAAGATGAGGGGCCTCCTTGGAGGCTGGTGCCTTCAGAAAGGTCAAGGGAAAGGGGATTCTTCATTAACACTCACCACATGGTTGCCTAAGGGAAGCAGTCTGAGGTCCCCTGCTGGAGCTCATCCAAGTCCAATACCACTGCCAAGTCTGCAAAAGTCCCTCTCACAGGACGTGACACGAAATATAAAGGCAGTTCTTTACATCACTTCCTGTGTCTCACATGTACCCATGGTGGCTTAAACTTGGCTTAGGACAGCCCAGGGGGTCAGTCAGTTGTTTCTGATTTGTTACTTGTTAGCACACGTGGGTCATAGACCATCCTCCCCTACACTTAATCCTTAAGTGGGAGTGTATATACATTCCTGCTTGCTAGAATTCTCAAGACTAAGCAGGGTGGAGTAAATCTAAAATTCACAGAGTGGATCTGTAAACTCCTTGGGGAGTAGCCCTTTACTCTAGCAAAATAGATAACCGGAAGGTGGGAGTATGTGGTGCCATGATGTGAAGAACCCTAACTGAATCCAGGTCTGCAGCTAGTTTTTTTCCTGTTTATTAGAAATATCCATTTCTTTCTTTCTTTCTTTCTTTCTTTCTTTCTTTCTTTCTTTCTTTCTTTCTTTCTTTCTTTCTTTCTTTCTTTCTTTCTTTCTTTCTTTCTTTCTTTCTTTCTTTCTTTCTTTCTTTCTTTCTTTCTTTCTTTCTTTCTTTCTTTCTTTCTTTCTTTCTTTCTTTCTTTCTTTCTTTCTTTCTTTCTTTCTTTCTTTCTTTCTTTCTTTCTTTCTTTCTTTCTTTCTTTCTTTCTTTCTTTCTTTCTTTCTTTCTTTCTTTCTTTCTTTCTTTCTTTCTTTCTTTCTTTCTTTCTTTCTTTCTTTCTTTCTTTCTTTCTTTCTTTCTTTCGAAAGGCAGCATGATGAAGTAGAAAAAGAGTTGGCCTGGAAGCCAGGAAATTCTGGATATTTTTAGACTTTTCCACTCTGAATAAGTCTTGTAACCTCTTAGTGTTCTAGGGACTCTCACAGTGTGGGTTTCTGGAGGAAGTCCTGACTCAGGCTGGTTGTGAAGTTACCTTCCTTGGTTTCTCCTTCTGCCTTTTAAACTACAAATTCTACATGGAAATGGGTTTTGATCAAGGACACATGCTGTACCCAGTGGAATTGCGCGTCGGCTATGGGAGGGGTAGGGGAGGAATAGAAAATTATTTTTGTAACCAAGGAATAATGTTTGAGATTGACCAAATAAAAAGAGTCGAAAAGAAAAAAAATATAAAATTAAAAAAAAATAAACTACAAATTCAGCCATCCTTGCCTTCCTCTTCTTGCCATTTCTCCTCTTCCTTAGCAGAGGCAGAGATAACTATAGGCTTGGAATAAATAAAGGAAGAAAACCCGTTTTCCTAAGATCATTGATCGGTGAGCTTAGAAGGGAGACAACACCCTGACAAAAAATGCAAATATTTACACGCCATCTTAAATCATCAGAGACAGTGGAAGCTCTGCATTTTGGTTCTGATCCCAGCCCAGATGTGCTTCTGAGGGAAATGGAGAAACAGTTAAGAAAACAAAGATGGCAAAAAAAAGCACAGCTCTCACACCATACTCAATGGAGGATAGATAGGGCATACTGGGTGGACATTGTTGAGTTAATCAACTTTTCTTTTTTAAAAAATTTTATTTATATTTAATTATTTAATTTAGAATATGTTTCCATGGTTACAATATTCATGTTCTTTCCCTCCCCTCCCACCAATCCCCTCCTGTAGCTGATGTGCAATTCCACTGGGTTTTACATGTGCCATTGCTAATCAACTTTTCTTGAGGGGAAGGAGAGACCTCAAAATATGGTACAATCTCAGGCCTTATTGCTCTCAAAAGGCATCTGAATAAATTGCCAATGTTTCTATTTTTCCATCTTCGTAGAATTTTTATGAAAATAACTGGTATGTGCCATTTAAAGCTTTCTATCTTCCCTTTCTTATGTTTAATTAAGAATTCTCCTAATCACTTGATGGTAGGAGTAGAAAGACTTATGTATGTAGATATATTCATACACGAGCATATTATAAGAAACTGTGTCAATAAAAATTAGATAAAATTTTTTAAAATTCTGCCTCAACCATGGTTATGGAAACTAACTTTACCACTTCTTCTCCCTCTTCCTTTCTCCCTCCCCTTCAAGACCCCCCCCCTCCATTTTATCACCCATTCTGAGGTTTTTGTCTAAATTGAATTGCTTTTAAACTCATTTCCAGTTTTCCCACTGTATCTTGTCCAAAGAAATATCTTTCTCCAAGTGATTGAGTATCTTCAGACTCAGGGCTTCTGTTTCTTGTTTACCCCAACTGTATCATCTTGTTGCTTTTCTGTTTTGTAACCAGTTCCAGATTATTTCATTACTGTTGTTTTGTAATATACTTTGGCATCTGGAAATGGTGGGGCCCCTTGGATTCATAATTTTACTCCGTGGGATACTAGACTTGTGATTTCTCTCCATGAATGGTGATGATTTTTCAGTATTGTTCTCTGAAGTATCAGAATCTGTAATGTAGAGATTCAATTGGTTTATCAGTGTCTGTAAATAAATCTGGGTACTATGTCATTTTGATTATATTGGTGGAGCCAGCAATAATCATTGAATGTTCATAGTATCATAGGTTCATAGATCTAGAACCTAAAAGGATTTTCAGAGGCTGTCCAGTCCAACATTGGACCCGGTTGAAATGATTGTTGGGCAGAGAAGTAAGTTGGTTATGTACATGCTTTAAGACTTTTGGGGCAGCTATGTGCCATATCTCTGGCAGTAGATATTGAATGTCTAAACTAGGGTTGGGTTTAGTAGGAGAGAAGAGAAGGGGACAGACTTGGAGAAGAAATCCAGAAGATTTGGCAGCAGATTAGTAGCTGTGAAGGGTAAGAGGTAGGACAGTGGTTGGATGAGTGGAGGGTTAGGGCAGTACCCTCAACAGAAACAGGCATGTTTGGATGAAGGATGGTTCTTAGGGGCTCAGCAAAGATAAAGCTCACATATGTTGTATTCTTTTAATAAAATCATTACATTTCTAACATTCTAAATAGGTCTAGAATTTGAAAAGTCATTCTTCCTGTTTCTTCTTACAATGCATAGATGTACAAAGTCATCCCTAAAACTTGTAGTGAAATAATTTTGGTTGTGTAAAAAAAAGAATTATTCCTTTTCAAAGAAGCCAATATGTAAAAATATCTTAAAAATATGTTAAATCTTAAAAATAATAGATTATTTCCATTACAGCAAAAAAGACAAAAAAGAAGATTTGCCCCATTTCCTTTTAAATAGCCAATCTTCTCTTATAAACTTATTTGATTTATACAGTTATGGCTTTCATTCAGCTCCCTGAGCACAGCTGTATATTCTATTTAGTCTTAATTTGTTGGCACTAAATATTTTCATTTAAGAGACATTTTTTGGAAATACTCTTTCCATTAACCTAATACCTGTAATTTATTCTTAAGCTCTTTAAGAAGTAACCTTGACAAAAGGCACAACTATTAGTCATCTCCCTGGAGGCTTGTAGTCAAATGAAAGCCTAACCCCCCCCAAAAAATAAAGAAAAGAGAGTATTTTAAATGTTGTACATCCTAGGTTTTGAACAAAAGCGTGATTGCTTGCTCGTTGTTTAAATTGCTCAGCCATCTTCCAAATTTTGTTTGAGTTTGGTAAGAAGTATGAGTAATATTATCAGCTTTAAATTTGGTCATGGAATGTGAACTGCATAGCTGCAGACAGAGAAATGCTTGCTCAATTTGAGCATGGATGTTAACATTTATTTTCTTTGGCAGACAAGCTCATAGACGAGGGGCATTTAACCAAAGTGGTTGAAGAAACAAAGCTCTCAAAAGGTAAGCTTTTTTGCATTTTAGTTTTGCTTAATTTTTGAGAGTTCTTTGAATTTTAAGATAATTAATTGTACATAGTCTGAAGTTCATGTACTGGCTTTACCCCTCTATTGGTTTCAAACAGATTATTAAAGTAACTAACATAAGCCAATGAAAGCATTAAATTATGTTTCTGTGCCAACAGACAGTGAGGACAATCCTATTTTTTTTTTGAAGTCTGTTTTGTTTCTTTTTTCCATAAAGATGTATGTATGTGTACTTTATTAACTAATTGTTTTAAAAGTAACTTATTGTATATTAGCCATGAAAGATCTGGAATTTCTTGATTTGACCTCATTTACTATTTTTGTCCTGCTTTTGTTCTGTTCTTACTTTCTCTTCAAATGAGAGCCTTCATTTTTAGCCCATGACTATAAAACCTTTCAATTCTTTGACTCCTAATCAGAAAGAAATTCACTGCATCAACTGCTAACAAGAGATATAATGTTTACAGTTTTAAGATCATGTTTTTAAATGTTAACCTTGTTTATGGTAATGCTATTTTAGAGATAAATAACGAAAAGTTGATTTTTATTTCAAATACATAACCCTTTATTTTTTTAACTTTTATAAACAAGGACTGCCATATTTGGGAAAAGAATGCATACAGTCCTTGTACCTAGCATCATGCTGGCATACAAGGCTTGGGTTTCAGAATAGTGAACTATTTTTAGCATATATGGTCTTGCTGGGTGATGAGAACAGATTTTAAAATAGTTTTTACTTCATCTTCTTAAAAGTGATTGAAACAAAGCTTGTTTGAAAGCCTGACACTCTAAAAAGGGAGGATAAACTTCATAGAATAAGTCTTTAGGAAAAAATATCCTACTGCTTAATGTTTTTAAGTGATAGTGGTATGGAGCTGCTTGAAGTATGCTTTTGGCTCATTACCTAAAAATTCAGTGCAGCCTTCAAAATGAATTTTTATGAAGAGCATGTAGAAATTCTTAGCTTTCAAATTTGACTTAATATGTTTCAGTAGCATGCAAAGATGAATCTAATAGAAAGTAAAATGGAAAAGTCTAAGTAAAGTGTTAGTTAGTGGACTGAGAACTCATACTGTTGATTCCCATTATGTTTTAGACCTTGAACTTGAAAGCCTGTGCTAATCTACATGGTGCCGTTGGCATTTTGGAAATTCCTTTCTGGTTTCAAAGAATTAGTTTGAGTGTATGTACAAAAATCAAGTCAAGTTAACAGGCATTTTTCTTATTATGTCCCATGCACTGTGTTTAGCTTTGGCAAAAATAGTCCCTGCTCTCAAAAAGCTCTGGGTCTAATGGGGGAGACAACATGTGACTAATGGTTATCCCCAAACTTTCACGTTTTTAAAACAAGAAAGTTTATCTACTATGGAGTGCAAGAAGTGACTTGATGTTCAGGACCCCAAATGAGCAAATATACATGAATTTGTGCCTGCTTGCGTCCTGTAGATTCTTTTATTCTTGTGAGTGCTGAGTCTAACAATATTGCAAGATAACATATAGCCAGGATTTTAGGTTTGTCTTTGCCTGGTGTCTTTGTTCTCGTTGTACCCATGTGATGGGATTTTAGTGTTATGACCGTCTCTATTTAGAAGTCAATGTAATTAAGCAAACTTTTGTTATTAGTAGGTCACAAAGTCTTTGTGATTACTACAGATGGTTATTTTCTCCCCATCTCTATAATTCTAAAACTCTGGCTATTACTGTACAAACCCCATTATTCTGGCTTTAACTCTATCCCCCACTGCCTACTTCCTTACTCAACCTTTCCTCCCACATATCCCATTCCAGATCTATCCACCCCATATCGCTCTGATCCTTGGCCATAGCGAAGTTGTTTTCAATCTAAACTTTCTCCTTTTTCATTCCTCTCTTTTTCTGGCTCCCATTGAGACCTGGCAGCCTCATGATGGTGAGGCATCCCTGGACACCCTTTCTTGTATTGCCTGTACTCGTATCCCTCAACTCAGTGGTCACAGGAAGGGGAGTCAGAATACTTCTTGCCCTTGCAAGAGGACTTTTCTGGCCCTGGGCCTTGCCCCAGTTGTTAGTGCCTTCTCAGTGTGATTCCCTTCCATTTACACTGTGTATGTCACGAATAGACTTAGTTGTTTCTGTGTTATCCCTAGCCTCTGCCAAACTATGTATGAGCCTTTTGTGGGAAGAGACCATGCATGTCTTTGCCTTTTGTCGTGTTCCCAGCATGTGGTACAGTGACTGGCCAATGTGAAGTACTTCATAAATGCTTCTGATTTTCATCATTGTATGCCTAGTGCCTAGTACAGTATTAGCATGGAATAAGGACTTAGTAAATGTTAGTTCAATTGAATATGGTAATTTAACACCTGAAATTCCATTTGCCTTTATTGACCTTCCATGCAAATTTGCTCCCTTGTGTCAGTCGTTCCTCTCTTACAAACTGAACTCTTCCTTTTGACAAAACAAAACAAAAAACTGTGAAATCTAAAATAAGGGTCAGGCCTAACACTGTATATTCTCTCCTTGTAGTCCTCCAGTAATGAGATATGTTTCATTATCTTTTCTCTGGGACTATAATTCTGATCCTTTTAGAGACATATATATCGTTTGAGCAGATCATATATCTGGTCATTTTGGTTTTCATACAAGTCTTCCCTTGTTTCTCAGAACTTCTTTTTTAGGGGGCAACTAAGTGTCTCAGTGGATTGAGAGTCAGACCCAGAGATGGGAGGTCCTGGGTTCAAATCTGGCCTCAGACACTTCCCAGCTGTGTGACCCTGGGCAAGTCACTTGACCTCCATTGCCAAACCCTTACCACTCTTCTGCCTTAGAACCAATATCCAATATTGATTCTAAGACAGAAGATAAGGGTTTAAAAAAAAAAAGAAAAAGAACTTCTCTTTTGTCATTTTTAGTATAAAATAATATTCATATATATATGCCACTTTTTCAACCATTCCCCAATTGCACATCTGTTTTGCTGCCACCTTGTGAACTCCTATGCCACTACTTTGAACACTGTGGTATGTGTTAAGCCTTTGTTCCAGTCTTTATTATTTTGTTCCCCATGCCTCAGTATTATATTGGTTTACATCCAAATAGGATTATTGATCCAAAAGTATGGTCAGACTAGTTAACTTCTCTCACAGAATTCTTACTTTAAATCCAGAGTGGTCAGACCACTTCACCTCTAGACCATGTTTCTGTCTTTCCACAGCCCCTCCAACATTGAATGTTCTGTCTTTTGTTATCATTGCCAATTTGTATAGAATCAAGTGAAGCTGCCTGTTAAATGTCTTTTATTATTAGTAATTTGGAGTATATTGTCATGCTAGTCAGTATTTTAATTCCTGCTTTGTGCCAGGGACTGTTTTAGATCCTCGGGATACAAATAAAAATAAATGAAACATCCCTATTCTTAAGGATACCTTCTATCAGGGGACAACCTGTGTTTTTATTAGTATATTTGAAATAAATATAAAATAAATATAAAACTAACAGTCATGGGAATCTGGAAAGGCTTTATGTTGAAGATAAAGTCGTCTTTATCTTCTTGAAGGGAGAGAGTGAGTCTTTGATGCAGAAATGAGGAGGGAGGACATGCCAGACTTGGGGCATGGTCAGAGCAAGAAAGGCAGAGAAAAGGGGGGTGGAGCATCATACTTGAAGAATAGAGAGAAGACTAGGCTGCACCACATGATACAGGGAGTAGTAGATAACAGGACTGAAGAATATGTTGTAAAAGGCTTTAAAAACCAAACAGATATTTCTCATTTAATTCTAAAATCTATAGAGAGTGATACAGTCAGATTGCCTCTTCAGGAAAAACACTTTGGCAGCCATGTGGAGGCTGGTTTGAAGCAAGATGGGGTATCAATTAGAAAATCACTGCTATAGTCTGCAAGAGATCATGGAGTTCTGAACTAAGGTTGTGATTGGATGTTAGTAGAAGGGAGTTGCATTGGATAGATATGTGAGATGAGTAGAAGAGGGAGAAGTTAAGCAATTAGTCCAGCTAGATATAAAGACATTTGAGATGACTATAGAACATCTAGCTCAAAATATCCAATAGGTCATTGGAAATGTGGAATTGACTCAGGAGAGAACTAGGGTTGGGATGTATAGATTTCCAAGTCATCTTTATAGATATCATAATTGAACTCAAGGGAATTGATAAAATGACCAAGGAAGATGGATAAAGAAGGAAGAGGGCCTAGGATAGTCTTAGTGAAACAGAAATTAGGAGACCTGATATAAACCTGTGGTGGCAAACCTTTTAGAGACCATGTGTTGTGCCCCTACCCCCCACCCCAGACTAAGTTAGCACTCCCCCATCCCAACCCCAGACAGGGAAGGGGAATGGCCTGAGCACCCTCCTTGGGAGGAAGTAAGCACAGGGAAACAAAGTGAAGAAGGGGAAGGGAGCCACTCTGCCAGAGTCCCTCTGCCTTTCTAGTAACTTAACTCTGCTGGGGATGGCATGAGTGCCCACAGAGTTTCTGCATGCCATAAGTTCTCCATCATGGATATAAACATGGATATGAGCCAGAAAAGGAGACTGGGGAATGGTTATATAGGAAGGAGGGAAGCAAAGAGGGAAGAGTGTCAAAAGAATCTCAGAGAATATAAAACATAGTACCCAAAATAGCATAGTCAAATTAGATTTGGCAAATAAGAGATTATTGACTAGAGAGTTACAGTGTATATATATATATATATATATAATCTTTTTCTTTCATTCTTGTACATGGAAATATTCATGTTTGTTGGCATGTCACATTCGTAATAGAAAAAAAAATTAAGTTGCTTAGGAAAAAAATACTCTGGTAATTTTGGAGAGCACAGTTTCTGTTGTGAAATGAATTTGGAAGCTCTATTCCAAAGGTTTAGGGAGACAATCAGATGAGAAGAAGTGAAGGCAGTGTGGAGGTATCTTTCCCCCAACCCCCCCTCCCCCATTGTAGAAATGAGAGAGAGGGAGAGGGAGAGGGAGAGAACGAGAACACAATAGCTTTGTGCTTAAATTAGGAGACCTAGGAATGTGTGAAGGTAACAGGAAAAAAAAAGAAAGAACAGATAGATCACTGAAGGTACAATCTACTGGGAGTAGAAAATGGAATGTATTTACATTTTTTCTTGTTCTCAGCAGTTTCCATAGGTTTAGTTCTTTCTATAACAAAATCCAGTATCTATAATAGTAATAATAGCCAGCTTTTGGCACTTTTTGGTTTGCAAAGTGCCTTTATACTCATTTTATCCTCACAAGAACTCTGGAAAGTAAGTGCTATTATTATATTAATTCAAGATATTATTGGCAGTCTTTAAGAGAAAGAGATGTCTCATTCAAAACAGAAACAAAATAGTTAAAATGATCTAGGAGTCAACTATTCAAATGACTGGAGAGCTAGTTAGCTTTTTTTTTTTTAAACCCTCACCTTGTATTGGAACCAATAGGCAGAAGAGTGGTAAGGGCCACTAAGGGTAATGGGGGTTAAGTGATTTGCCCAGGGTCACCCAGTTAGGAAGTGTCTGAGGCCAGATTCAGACCCCAGACCTCCTATTTCCAGGTCTGGCTCTCTATCCACTGAGCCCCAGCTGCCCTTCTGGTAGCCTTTTTGATTGAGTTTTACCAATGTGTGTTGCCTTCATTAACTGAGGGATTCCAGTAAGGAGTAATTTCTTTCAAAACCTCACTCATACCTATGAAGCTAAATCTTTATAAAATAAATTATTTAAAATAAAAGTCATTACCAGTAACTTTTGTAAACTGTGGGAGCTTTTTTTTTTTTTTTAGGATGTAAAGTGAGAAAAAGTGTCTACTACATAATACCTTTAACTTGGTTAAATCAGTTAGAATGGTATATGGAAAATGGAAATGTGGGAATCATTTCCTTTCCCTGATATTTTTAGAATTCTCATTTTAGTACCCAGCCCAGGTAGAGAATCCATGATCATGGCTTCTATAACTGTTTATAGGAACAGTTGCTGTCTCCTTTTATGAGCTTCCACTGAGAACATGACTTAATAATGATGCTCTCCTTACATTTTTTTAAAATTGCTAATTTAGGCTGTTCTAAAATGAGTTGACTTTAAAAGGCAAGTATTTTGAGCTTCATTTTTCATTATTCCAGTTCGTAAATAGTACTAAGAGCTTTTCATCCTGGTACAATAGCCATGTTGTTCTGCAAATTTGGATATTTTTTTGTCATGGTTTCCTGACCACATTAGCAAAGTTTGTTTTACATGGCATTTCACTTGGCCAGGGTACAGCTTGGAGCACAAGTCTGAGCTCTGTGGGCACCAGCTCTGAGCCATGCTAGTGTTTAATATTAGTTGTGACATTCCATTGTGGAACAGGGTTTCAAAGGAAGGAGACGCAGAAGGCTCTGCCAATTTCATGAGTTCTATAGATAGCCAGAGGCTCAAAGGACTGTCAGCATAAAGTCAGCTCTGCCTAAGTGGTTTGATGTTAGTAGGCTTTTCCTTTTGTTTTCTTTTTTGGCAGAAAATCAAGCAAAAGAAAAGGAGTCAGATTTATCGGATACTCTTAGCCCCAGTAAGGAAAAGAGCAGTGACGACACTACAGGTAAGTATTGATGGAGCATTTGTTTGTAAATGGGCTTTCTCATTCAGCACATGGGGTTACCGGATAATCCAAATTTGTTTCATTTTAAAGAGAAATGGCATGGTGTGTAGTTACTCCCTCTGTAAAATTCTGGGACATTTCCACCTAGTTCATTTCAGCTCTTAAAAAAAAGAAAACGTGTATACATTGTGCTTGTTAGTTATTCCTCGTTACTTGTTTTAATGTTGTTAGGTTGACTACTATTGGTCTGAATGCTGTTAATAGTCATTTTCCTCCACAGACGCCCAAATGGATGACCAAGATCTAAATGAGCCTCTTGCTAAAGTCTCTCTACTAAAAGGTAGTTCATGTTTTTCCTTAGCATTTTAGATTTACTGTGCAAATAAAATATGCAAAGTTTTGTGTTAGTTTTTAAATAGTTGTCAAAATGTTACAGTAATGTTATGCAAAATAGCAAGGGCTAGATTTGAAAGCAGCATCTCAACCTGGTATCTCAACTGAAATACATATCAAGTGATATACTTAGCAACAGTAAGGCATCTGAGTCTCCCTACAGTGAAAATGGGGAGAAGAGAAAGGCTTCCTCATGGGCAATGAAACTTATTTTCTGCACTTGGTAGAAATCCCAAACCATTGGATCATTTTCTTTTCACAAAATCCCGGGGTTTGACAACTATTTTTGTAGGGAGTGAAACCCCTTCCCATGTAGGGGGCGGCCCCTCCCCCATGAGTAAAAAGGAAACCACTCTTTGGGTCCCCTTCCATGTCATCCTCCCTTCAGTTGTTTGCTTTAACAAAGAAATCAATATATCCAAGCTCCAGGGTTTCTATTTCTTTTCTAGAGGGTTCACTACTCTTACCTATCTTATTTTTCTAATATCAGAAAAAGAAGTGCTGCCTATTGTCTGCTTGTCCTCAAATTAATTGGAGAAGACAGGAAAGCTTTTGGAGTTATTTTTAGGTAGTATATTAGAAAAGCAGTCATCTCTTCAGTATTGCTCTATTACATATTCCCCATAAGTTACTACTTCTTGTCAATTTAGGGGAAGAGCACTTGTTAATTGGTCTTTCAGTTTTTTCTTTTATTCTGCCTTTTTAGTACCTTGAGTGTCAGTGGGAGCTAAAGCAGAACTAAAAATGCACTGTTCATTGGGAGGCTGAAGGCTTAGGCAGTCTGAGGAGTCAAAGTAAAGAATGGGATAAAGAAAAAATTGTAGAATAGAGAGTGAGAGGGCAGGGGAAACAGGTGGGAGTATTGGGTGACAGTGGGATGCAGTGGGGAATCCTGATCGTAAGTCCTGGAGCAGTTTTGTTCACACTATTTTACACTAAGGTTAAAGTCAAGGGAGAGAAGTACAGACTTGCCCCTGGATACAGCTTGTCTCCCCTTCTCTGAATAAATCTCTGCCTTGTCAGCAATTATGAATTATGAAAACGTTTTGTAACTTGATTTTAACAATAATCTTTGGAGCTAGTTGGTGGTAAAAAAAAAGCGCAAAATCAGAAGCAGGTATATTTTAGAAAATGAATGGCTACTGGGAATGCTCAGTAGAATTGTAATTGATAAGAGTGGAATTCTCCCCTCCTCCCCTTAATCAGCTGCTTTTAACTTTTGGTCCAACTTAAATAAATTGAAGAAAATGATGTAGCTACTTTAAAAAAATTAGTAGCATTTATTAAATTTTGGACATATAAAAAAGATTTATCATACTTTGTAACCTGTTTTTGTAATTAGCTTCAATAGCTGACAGTATTCTTCTCTTAAGGTAAAATTCTAATAGGCCAAAATAATAGGTTTAAAAGTTTATAGATACAGAAGAGAATTATACTGACATAACTATGCTTTTGCTACATGGCCTTTTTTTTCCCCCTTCCCTTCTTATGAGAACCTCAAAGTTTATGTTTTCCTCCTAGGATTCTGAAAATTTTTAAGTTGAGTGTATATGTCCAGGTGGGAATAAAATTCTTCTGGCAATCAGGTTTCCAAATTGGTAGGCATTTTCCCTTCAATGGGCCCTATAAGGAAAAAAGGCGAAAAATCAAATATAGCCATGAATTTTGTCCTGAAAAGAAATTTTGAGCCACTAATAAGTGACCTCAGCTAAAGGTGGTAGAGTGCTAGAATCCCATGCCTCCCTCACAAAGCTTTTACCACAGTGTTGGTGATTTTTTAAAGCTCTATAGAAATGTGAGCAGTCTTGGTGGGGGAGATGTAGAGGTCTGTGGTAGCTTTGACCTCTTAGTGAAACTTGTGGGTCTTCCTTTTAGCTGTCTCTCCCTTGTCATTTTTAATGCACCTCTCTTCACCTTTCTTATCTACATGCTCTTTATCCTGGGCCCCTTGTCCCAGTAGGCAGGCAGACTTCTATCTGCCTTGCTTCTCACAGTAACATTTCTCCCTTTGAGGTTCATTCCAGCAGCAGTCTATATTTATGTCGTACATTAGTTCAGGCATCTGCCGGCCTTCATTCTCTTCTTAGATTTTCTTTTCTATTTTTAATTATTTAATTTTATTCAAATACTCTTGGCTTATATAGTCATTGATTTCTATTTGATCAATTCTTGTTTTCAGGCGATATATAACTTGGGTAAAATTTTCTACCTTTTCTTCTATGTTATTTATTCCTCTTCCAGTTCTTTCCTTCACAGCTTTTATTTCTTTGTTTACCTCCTAAAATCTTTGAGGTTCAGAACTCGAAATCCTCAGGACCCTCTCTGACATCCCAGCACACATTTCTATAGATCTCGGAGGGCTTGGTTGCCCGGGCTGTAGCATTTTTTAATACCATTGTGCCAGACTATTGCTGCCGTTCTTCAGGACTCCTAAAGTACCCTCTGTGGGTGGAAGGAGTAGACTTTCTGGAGTCTCTGGGACTTCTCCAGCAGGAGGGGCCTCTACTCTAACTGTCTTTGAAGTCAAGGTTCTAATAGTCTACACAGATCTCTAGGTCTCTTGTTTTCAGTGAAAGGCTTCAGCTTATTTGCCTAAACCAGAATTTCCTTTGCTATTGTCCACAGGTTTCTGACTGACTCCTGGTCCAGTTCTGGAAGGAAAGTTCAATTAAGTTCTTGATCATTATTCAGCCTAATATGAATTTCAGATTTTTACTTGCTTAAGCAAGAAGTAGGCAGTCTGCCTCCATTCAGGCAGCTGTCTTAGACAAAAGCCTCTGACCAGGGGGCAGCTGGGTGGTTCTGTGGATGGAGAGCCAGGCCTAGAGATGGGAGGTCTTGGGTTCAAATTTGGCCTCAGGCACTGTGTGACCACCCTGGGCAAGTCACTTGACCCCCATTGCCTAGTCCTTACTACTCTTCTGCCTTGGAACCAATACACAGTATTGATTTCAAGATGGAAGGTGAGGGTTTAAAAAAGCCGCTGTCTATTCTCAAGACCTGAGTACCTGGCTTACAGTATTCTTTGGGACTTATCACCTTCAAGTCTTATGATCTACATCTTTACCTCACTTTTAGCCTCTCACTGGGATGGTTATATCTTGAATCTCACAGTCACCCATAACTCTGCTACCTCCATGGACTTCTACTTTCAGGTTAGAGCCTTCACTTTCCCAACACACTTTTGCTGAGTTCTTGCTATGGCCATTCTATTTTCTGTCTTTATCCCCTCTGCCTCTGCCTCTGCCTCACTTCATTGTCTTCCTTTGTGACTATCTAGTGCAGCTATGCATTTGGCCCTTTTACTTAGCACTGGTTGCCAAACGCCAACCCAAGGGCTCTCACTTCTTTTCCACTCCTCTAATAGAGCCAAACACTTTTGGGGAGAGTCACATTATCTTGTCAACAAAATCCCCTGCATGTATATATTCTCAGATCTGTGACTTTGTCATTTCTTGCCATACCGTCTGGTAATAGTGCACATTTGGATCTGTTTCACAAGTTTCAGGAAGGATGATCATGTTCATGTGTCTCAAGTATCATTTCTACTGAGGAGTTACTCTTAGATTCAAAAAACAGAAAATTTATATCTGGGTGAACTTTTCATCAGAGCCTGTAATTCTCATTTGAAGTGGTGGTGATAGAGTACGGAAAAAACTTCTTCCTAGAACATATGACATTCACAGAGGAGAATCAGTCAGCTATTTCCTTGTTCTACCATCTTGTTTTAAACAATGCAATCTCAATTACATGAGCTGTTGACATTATGCCGAACATTTAAAATGCCTGAAAATGATTCTTTGTTCTTAACTGAGTATAGAATGCCTTGGGAAATGCAATGTCCTTTGACTCTGCATTTAGAATGCTATTTAAATTATGGAGATGCACATAAAATAATTTTGTGAGGCAGACCTCGCAGCATAGTGTTCTCCACACAATAGAGCTTAATAAATGTTTGTGCCTGGACTGAACTGGCTGCCACTAACTTAGCTCTAGGTAACTTCAAACATAACAGAGAATTGCTTGTGAACATTCAGATCCACACTGTGGTGCCCTCTTTACTGTTAAACAGAATAAAACTGAGCTCTAGTTATGAATTGTAAATAGCCCAACCCCTGTGCCCCAGCTCCCAAGTGGGGCCATTGATCTCGGTGAGTGACTCAGTGGGAATCTTTCAGCTGTGGCTTATCCCCAGTACTGGAAGAATTGTATCCATATTTATGGACATAAAAATTAAATGGATTTGGCCCACTCGTTTTATCTTGAACCAGTCTTTTGTCAGAGTATTTGCCTTGCCCTTTCACCACCAGAATTAGGGCCCTGTGAGCCAGGGTGGGTGGGAGAGAAACTAGGCAATAGCGTACAAATGAAGCATTTTCCCACATCAGTAGCTGAAGCGTGATAAGTGCTTGTCCAACTCTAGTGGTGCTTAAAAATGGTCTCTTTAGTGATTGGAGAAGTTTTGACCCATGTTATTCTCTTATATTGGTTACAGTCATTAAATTATGCAAATGTTTGTGGTTAGGGACTTCCATCTTTTGTGTCTCTTAATAAGCAGAATATCTTTGTGCTTGTATTCCTTAATAAATTCATCTGGTAATTTATTTCAAATACAATTATGACAGGTAGAAAATATTTCATTTTAGTAATTTAAGTGAAGAATAGCTTGTGTCCCACAACTCATTATAATTCCAGTTTGGAGATACTGTAGGCAAAACTTATGTCTTAAGACAAGTACCATACAATAAAAAGCTGTTATTGTTAGCCTAAAAGTGAAGTATTTGTTGTAAGCCCTTCACCCCAGTATTAGAGAAAAGGGCTTAAGCTATATGGGCACTGTGCTTTAAGAAACCCTTTGAAAAAAATAATATTTAATGTATTATAATTACCACTTGTAAATGATAATATAATTTAGTGGTATTATAAAATATGTCATGACCAATAAGTAGTCATTATTCACTGTAGGCCCCTTTTCTTTTACAAAAGGATTTATGACAGTACTCTTTTAGCAAGCTCTCCTAGTATTTTTTTCCCCCCTAAAACCCTTACCTTCCATCTTTGAATCAGTGTACTGTGTATTGATTCCAAGGCAGAAGAGTGGCAAGAGCTAGGTAATTGGGGGTTAAGTGACTTGTCCAGGGTTATACAGCTAGGAAGTATCTGAGACCAGATTTGAACCCAGGACCTCCTGTCTCTTGGCCTGGCTCTCAATCCATGGAGCCACCCAACTGCCCACTCCTAGTATTTTAAAAAATAATTCTGTTTATAAAACCTCAGTGTCATCCCACAGCCTTTGAAGGACATGTGTTATACTGATCACAGTCAGATTTTTAGTTTCTCCTCTGTGCTCTGCATTCTGTGAGGCACTGGGGGACATTCTGAAGACTGCATCAGCCTTGCCTCCAGGGAGTTTATTGTTGGGTTGAGATGATCTATGAGCTCCCCTCAGGCTCCTCCAAACAGATTTAGTAAAGTCTGTGAGCACTGGGGGTACCCAGAACACCGTGGTGCTGCAAGAGATGCTGGGCACTACAGGATGAAGGCACAGGTGCCACTGGTAGCTTTGTTGTTCACTATCCATTGCTAGTTCACAGATGCAGCATGGATTAAGGAAGGGTACCTGCATTCAGAAGTAGTGTTCTGGGATAGAGAAGCAGCAAAGCATATAGCTGTTTAGAAATAATTGTGTAGCAGGATGATTCTTAGCCTAGGAACAGAGCAGGATTTCAGTTGCAAATTCTAGCCCAGTCTGCAGCCTGACAAGGAAGAAGTAGGGCAGGCATCCCTAACCAGAGTGGTGGCCTACAGTTCTGTGCCTCAGAACTAGCACATCTTCTCCTTACGTCCAACAGCATCTCTAGTTACTCAGATCCAGACATAGGTCAGGAACTTGTAAGAGATCAGCCCAACAGAGGAATTCCTGGATCAGACCACTTGGGGAGCATTGAAGGTTTGTTGCTCCCCTGCCTGAGCTGTTTCTGAGATCCTGGAAATACACAATACTCAATACCCCCAGGAAGCAGCAAAAAGTAACCAGCCCAGATCTTCCTTCTAGAGGGGTACAGAGCCCAGCCCTAAATTCATGTGTGTGCTCCTTTAAAGAATGAGCCAGTAGACAAAAGAAACCTCATAATAATGAGCTGTGCTGACAGCCCAGCAGCTCAGAAGAAGAGCATGGTTCTGAAATGCAGAAGAGAATGCCTCAGTAAAAACACAACTTAGGTATAAATTCAGCTAGAATTCTGGGAAAGATGAAGCAAGAGCTTAAAAATAGAGTTAAAATATATTTATAGGATAGGAGTAAGAGCCCTTAAATAAAAAATCAGAAAAGAAATGAGAAGTATGTAAGAACAAATTGGAAAACAAACTTAAAAAAAAAAATAGAATGGCCAAATAGAAGCTAGTGACTACATGAGGCAGCAAGAAAAATGAAAACAGTCAGAAGACTGAAAAGAGAGAAAATGTATCTCATAGCAAAAACAACTGTCCTAGAAAACAGACTTAGGAGTCATTAGACTGCCTGAACACCACGACTGAAAAAAGAGCCTAGACATCCTCATATTTCAAGAAATGTTAAAAGAAAATTGTCTAGATCTCTTAATACCAGAAAGAAAAGCCTACATTTCAAATCAAAACTTCCAGAAACATTATAGCTAAAATTCAGAGCTTCCAGGATAAAGGGAAAATATTGTAAGCATCCAGAAAGAAAAAATTCAAAATGTACCAAGAACCATAATTAAGATTATACACAATTTAGCAGCCATCAATATAAAAGAAAAAGAGCTTGTAACATGCTATTCCAGAAAGGTAAAAATAGAAGCTTATAGCCAAGAATAATTTCCCCAGAAAAAGTGAGTAATTATCTTGGGGGAAGGATGTGGGGGGAGGAGAATGGACCTTTAGTGAAATAGAGGACTTCTAAGTGTTCCTGTTGAAAAGATCAGAGCTGTATAGAAAACTTGGATGTTCAAATACAGTTAAGAGAAATATAAATTGGCAAATATTAATAAACATTCATAAGTGACTAAACTAAGATAAACTGATTACATCCTAATATGGGGAAATGGTATACATGTCCCTCTGAATCTCATCCTGATTGGGGTCATAGAGGATATCTAATTATACAAGGCTTGATCTTGTTCTTAAGATTGGAAAGAGAGGTTCATGGGAAGAAAGGATGGGAAGAAAGGAAGTTTAGGGCAAATTGTCTCACATAAGCGACTCACTTTGAGGTGGCAAAGAATGGGAACCTGAGGAAATGCTCGTAAATTTTGAAATGCCTGAACAAGCTATGGTATAGAGAAGTAATGGAATACTATTATGCAGTAGAAAATGATGAAGGGAATGATTTCAGAGAAACCTGGGAAAGTGTGGATGAGTATATTCACTCTGATATAGAGTGAATTTAATAGAAGCCCAGGAATCATAGACAATGACAACATTGGGGTCAAGACAAATGACTTTAAAAGACTCTAGAATTCTGATTAGCATAGCAATCAGCCACAATTTCAGGGTTTTATGCTAATGAGATTATGAAGCTCACCTCTGGAGAGAGACATGAGAGACTCAGAGTGTAAAATGAGGGCTAGATTTTGGGGGAGACATGGTCAATATAGAAATTTACTTAACTTCATGTTTGTCATTAGGATTTTTATTTTCTTTCTTTCTCAGTTGAGGGGTGATGTTGGGATGATTAGGAAAGGAGATGGATTTTTGCTGATTGAAAAAATATATAATTTAAAACACCCAAAAGATGTTTAGTTGAGGAGAGCAAAATGAATTATGGAGTATTTAAGTACTGAATTGTGCTGTTGGCAATGTTAAAGGATATGAGAGGAGATGAGACTCACAAGATGGTTCAAATTGATTTAGGTAGATGGGGAAAGCCTTGCAAACATGAAAAGGATTAACAAAGAGGTAGGAATGTATACTTTTTTTTTTTAACCCGTACCTTCTGTTTTAGAATCAATACAAATATTGATTCTGAGGCAGAAGACTGGTAATGGCTAGGCAATCAGGATTAAGAGATTGGTCCAGGGTCACAGAGCTAGGAAGTGTCTGGGGCCAGATTTGAACCCAGGTGTCTTCTGTTTCTAGTTTTGGCTTTCTATCTACTGAGACTCTAACTGCCCTGGAAAACCTTATTCAAGACCAGTTTGAAAGCTAGGAAGGAAAGGAAGGAGGGAGGGAGGGAGGCAGGGAGTAGTGGACAATTGGGTTCAAGAAGGCTGATGTCTTGGTATTGGTGGCCTGAATACCAACCTTCTACCATGGTAAAAATAGAAATGGCAAATAAGAGGTAAATATGCATAATTGGCATAATTTGATGACATTGATTTGTTAAAAGACAGTAAAAATCCAAAGTTGTTGCTATAATTTCTGGCCTGAGAAACCAGAAGAAAAGTATGAATATAGAAAAATCATGAGCTTGGGTGACTGAATGCATGAGGGAAAATCCTGCCTTTGTTCTTCATTAGACCTATGATTTGATCAGACCTCTCAGAGTCTGAATGTTGGTTTGGACTTAGGTTCCAAACTTGGGACAGTGGGGGAAGGGGGTGAACATAGGGTGACTTGCTCTTGGCTTGCTCTTCCCTCCCTGCTACAACTCCCGTGTCACCCCAGTGCCCCAGAGGTTCTCTGCCTACTTTTTGGGCTTTCCTTTCTTGAAAGTTGTTTCACTGTCTCCTAGTTGGTTCTTTCACTCCTGTATTTGTTTGGTGCTGATATTTTCATTTTAGTTGGGGAGGATTCTCATGGTGACTCGGAGCTATTCTGGTTTACTCTGCCTGAATGGACAGAAATAGGGAAGAGACTGTGTCCATCCATCCATGTCACCCCCCCCCCCCCCTCCCCATCCCGGTTTTTGCCTGGCAAGCCCCGACATGTCATTTCAAACCAGAAAGATGTTAAGTATGGGACCTTGTCAATGGGCTTGTATCAGAGAGAGGCCCAAGAACAGATAGGCCAAGGCCGTTGAAGGAGAGCTTCTCTGGAGAGGTGTGTGCGTGTGTGTGTGTGTGTGTGTGTGTGTGTGTGTGTGCGCGCGCGCGCGCGCATGTGCGTGTGTGTGCGTGCGCGTGTGTGTGTGCGCGTGCGTGTGCGCAATTATTATTCTATCAGAGGGGGAAATGTCTATTCTGATGACGAGCACAGTGCCGGCAGTATTGACGGAAGTACGTAACAGGACGTAAGGCAGATGGTTACTGATTACATAGACAGGACCTGGGTCTGACCTCCACGTTCTGTGTAACATTGGAAGGCCAAGACATAAAGTGAGTTCCCACTTGTATTGTGAGGGTTACTTGTAAGAAACTTTTATTCCAGAATATACTTCAAGACACAGTGAACACTCACTTGTGACTTGAAACAACTCGTGACTGAGGAGGTTTCCAAAGTTCTGTGGTGTCCCAGTAGGTGCGAAGTATTCCTTGACATTTTATCATGTTTGGTGCTTCCATGCTTCTGCTTATGCCCATCGCCTCCTTTAGGCTGGTTTTATATGTCTTGTTTCTATGCTTTTTTAGTTCTGAGAGTCTTGAGACAATCAGGAGCCTTAGAAGACCCCTAGTCCAGGCCTTTGTGTAACCAGAAAGCACAGACATTGACTTTGGCCTTTTGTCCTTTACTTGGCTCATTCTTTTTGATATTGCTTTGAAAAGGCACAAGTGGTGTCGAGTAAATTACCTCAAATTTGACAGCTTTAAAATGTTACATGATGAGCACTGTGCTGTCCATCTGTGTAAGTAATTAAATCAAAAGAAATACATTGTTTTATCAAGCTGCATCTCCACCATCTACTTGAACATCACATTGGGCAAGTCTTTTCACCTCTTAGTGCCCTTGGCATCTCTCCCAGACTGAATTGCAGTGGAGTGCCTGCCTTCACCAAAGAGTTCCTCATACCAATGAAGACACAGGTCTGTTTCCTATCCTGTTACCTTCCACCTTGTCTCAGCAACTTCCAACTGGTATCTTAGCATTTAGAGCTTGAAGGGCAGCCATTCTGACTGTCCTGTCTAACAGATGAGGAAACGGAGGCTCGGGGATTCAGAGATTAGCTCCAGAGCAGAGCCACAATTTGAACCAGGACCTCCTTCAAGTCCAGGACTTGCTTCACTGCACTCTGGTGCCTCCTGAGCATTCTTGTGGGTGTTTGTTCACCTGCGGTGGTTTCTCTTCTCTACTAGTGCTGTCTAGAATGGTTAGGAGGGAAAAACAGTTTGATAGAGTTTTCAGATGAAACTGTTTTATGACTGAAAATTTTCTAAAATGTATTGCCTAGTTTAATAAATCCATTTGGGAAGCTGGGGTAACTCAGTGGATGGAGCATTGGACCTGAAAAAGTTCAGAAAAATATCCAGCCTTTGACACTAACTGTAACTCTGGGCAAGTCACTTAAATTATTATATTTTTGTTATTAATTTTATAACTTTTGTCATTATAAATGTTTATTTTCTGCTTTATTATGCTCTTTTCAGAGATTTCTGAAATATAAAGGACTCTTTAGCCCTCTTACTGTGCTTCTCCTTCATTATGATCATTTTTCTGTTGTACATGACCACTTCTTTGCTTTTCCATTGGGCCTGCTCCCCGCTTGTTGCCATTTTTACCATCCACTATGTTCTTTTAGTCTTGGATTTTCTTCTCAAACTTAATTTTTCTGATGCTTCAACATTGATGGTGCTTGGCACAAACAGCCATTACATCCAGCTTTAAAATGTGGCCCTCCCCCTTTGACTAATTGCATTTAATTATCTAGTTTTACATTTGATGCCACTCTTTTTAGGGTTCAGAGCACTAACCCTCTAAAAGCCAGATAATGGAGATGTTGCTATCTTTTGTTGCTGTGCTATGCTGAGATACTTACCTGGATAAAAAGAACGCACCCCTAGTTAACTTTTTAACTTGCAATTAACTCATTGTGAAGAAGTACTGGCGCTAAACTGCACGCCTAACAGGAAAGAGGCTGCTTCTCATTAGGAGGAATGTGTTGTGCTAACTTTGGCTTTAAACCCCATGTCTTTATCAGATGAATTGCAGGGGGCCCAGTCTGAAACTGAGACAAAGCAAGAGATTCAGCATCTTCACAAGGAGTTGATTGAAGCTCAGGAGCTAGCTAGATCGAGTAAACAAAAAAGCTCTGAACTTCAAGGTGAGACTGAGATCGATTTGCCTCTTCACTGGCTGCCGCGTTAGCAATGAGATGGTGAAAGGAGAAAAAGACAGGCTAAGCTTCTTGGCCCCATCTGGGACAGAGAAGGATGCTAGACTCTTAATATCTTCAGATTGCTGTGGCCACGGCCCTTCAAGTGACCAGATGTTCCTGTCACTAACTTTGCCTCCCTGCTGATGAGTAGCTCTCTATCTAATAAAGTAGAGACCAATTGAGGAGGCTGGGGGGGGTTGAACCTCCCTGACAGCTTTTCAGGCTAGATTGACATGTATTGCTAAAGGGGAACAGGGGAATTCCCATTATTGTTTCCTTCTCTTTGAGAAATTACTGATGTTTCCAGAGCTCTATTCTTTCAAATGCCCAAGCAAAATGTTATATTAAAATGAAAGATTTGTGAGCCACCTCAAAGTTTCTTTTAAGGGGCCATAGATATTTTTAATGGGCAAATCGTAAATTAACATTGAGCAGGCAAACCCTTTGCCTTACTATCTGTCTTTTATATGTCTACAAGTCAGTAAATATATGGCACTTGTTATGTACCCAGCACTATCTAGATGCATAAATACATATTTTTGTTCCCAGTTTTCTGTACTTAACTCTTTTATATCATATTCATTATAAATAGCATATATCTTTGAAATATGTTGATTAATAAGCTTCAGAGTCAGTCTGGTTATCCAGGCATGAAATTTATACCAGTTCAACAAAACAGAGGACTGAGATCTGAAAGACTAGAACACAAAGTAAAAATATGAATGAATACCAAGAAGAGAGGCATAGACAGAGTCCTGGGTGAGAATGATCAACTCATTGCAAATGATGGGTTCCAGGATGGGCCTTCCGTCAGAAGGAAGGAGTATTTCCACTGGTTCTTGACTACTTTGTTCATTTGCTACTAAAATATTTAAATTGCTTGCCTAACCACTGAGATTGGTTACTTAACTTTGGTGTCCTGCAGTCAGCTTTTGAAGGACATTTCACTTAGAAATGTTCAGCTGGTCAACTCCAAGGCTGTTTTTGTCATTTAATATGTTAAACTAGATACATTTTTGCTTCCACTTTTAGCTCTTCTGGAAGAAGAAAGAAAAGCTTATCGATCACAAGTTGAGGAATCTACAAAGCAAATACAAGTCCTACAAGGTATGAAACAATTATATTTGTGAAAAAAAATATTTGGATTTCCTTTTTATTTCTATTGTTTAGGTGAGTGTTTTTGCATGGTCATATTCTCACTGAATAAATATTATCTTAATCATAGAGTTACAATTAAAAAATATTTGAGACTGGTTTTTGGAAAAAGAATATAACTTCATTGATTAGGTAGCATTCAAACAATAAATTGGTAGTTTCCTATCCTTTCGAAAACCAAAGACCAGAAATTTCCTTCAGGCAGGTCTATATATAACATTTGGGAGCTCATTATTCAGCTCCTTCCTTAGACTTTCCGAGATATCTCTGGTTGATAAAAAGCTAACGAGGAAATGGGCTTAGAGACCTCAACTCTTCCCTTATTACTTCAGCATAGGAGAAGTGAGTCCTTGTCTATAGAAAATGCTAGCACACCCTTTCCCTGCTGTATTTTCAAATGGATCCAAGTTCACTATGGCTGATCAGCCCTGCCTTTAGTGCTTTCAAGGTCTTATCAAAAGACAAAAAGTCCTAGCCCAGTTTTATAGCTTGGGGGAAAGGGGTGGGTGGGAGTAATCTCACCTTGAAAGTAGGCTGTTTCAGCTTGACCTTGAGTGGCTAAGGGGGAAATGATTTCACATAGAAATATTACTAATATATAATATAGTTCATTATTAGTTTTTCATACCACATAGGGAATCCTTTGGATTCTGTGCAGGTTATTGTCTATGCTGGTGATGGATAGCTTTGTTTTATGCCTCTTTTGATATAATTAAAGGACCAATGAACAAATTGCATGCATAAAAACTATCTCATGCTAGACTGCCCTTATATAATTGAATGGGCATATCATTAAGTTATTCAGTCTACAAGTCTTATAAAGACACTATTGTTGGACAGTGATCTGGAACCAGAACTGAATAGGCAGAAGAGAAAAGATCAGGTTGTTTAGTAAAGTAAGAATGGTTTTGGGGATCCTGTGTTAGTCCTTGACATAAATAAAAAGCCTATTTTTTATTACCAATATTCTTCTGTTGGTGCTATGTAGCTGTGAATCATGGAACATCACAGTTTTCAGGCTATCAAGTTCATGATTAATCCTAAGGACAATAGAGTGTCATGTAATTGATTTTAATAAGCATCAGGATATGACTAATCATGACTTTCGCATAAAAAGTGAATTAAAAAACTTCTAGGAAATAAAGAAAAGGAAATGTGGCATAGAACCAAAGATAATAGAGCAGGTGACAAATTCCGTTTCCTATCTGTGATAAAAGATACAAAGGAGGGGGCAGCTGGGTGGCTCAGTGGATTGAGAACCAGGCCTAGAGATGGGAGCATCTAGGTTCAAATCTGGCCTCAGACACTTCCCAGCTGGGTGACCCTGGGCAAGTCACTTGACCCCCATGGCCTAGCCCTGACCACTTTTCTGCCTTGGAGCTAATACACAGTATTGACTCCAAGACGGAAGGTAAGGGTTTAAAAAAAAGATATAAAGGAAGCCCTATAGCATGTTGAGTAGATCCTAAAGTAACACTGAGGGTTGAAAATGGACAGAAATCACACATAATGAGAAACTACAGGACAGTTGTCATCAGGAGCATTGGAAGGCAATCTTCATAATTCTCCCTGGATCATTGAGTCCTTGAGGTTCTAAGGTGAGAAGGGTCATCTGGAGTAGATATTGGGGCATGGAATAGTCATGTCGGAGGGCATGGGATTGTTCTGCTAAAAGGAATTGAACTAGAATGAATATATAAAGTTTTAAACTTTGGTTTATAAAAGCTGCTTCAGAAGTACAAGTTGAGGGATATGGATATGGCCAACGAGCAGTTCAGCATGCCATATTACTAGTTAGAGAGATAAACACAGAAACAAAAGAGTTCCTGAGCTCGAGGGGCTTATGTGTTACTTGGAGACAGGGAGAAAGATGCTACACATTATACTCACATAATGTAGTGATTGTAAGAGGAGGAGCACTAGCAACTTTGAGTCTAGTACCTGAGCTAATTGAATACAGAAAAGGATTCATGATCACAGTATGTAGAAAGTCCATTCTAGGTGAATTCATGGATGTAGATAGTGGAAAGTCACATTTAAGGAAAAGCTTCTATAGAACATAGGATGTGTCGAGAAAAAATGTGAAAAGGGTTGGAGAAACAGATTAGAGCCAGAGGTTAGCAAATGGTCATTCCAAATTAGGTGGAAAAATTCTTGTTTTGATTCAGAGAGATGGAGTCAAAGTGAAGTTTCTTGAACCGGGAAATCACTTCTTCAGATCTGTGGAAGATAGATATGAGAGGGTGAAAGAAACTAGCCCTTATACCAGGTGATGAAGACCTGTGCCAGTAGGAATGGAGGGAAGGATAAAAATGTGGAAGTGGTGGGATTTTGGTATAGGGAAGGGGAGGGAGAGAAAGGTCACAAGTTACTGTCAGGTCCTGAACCTCTGTGACAGAGAGATGATGATATATATTTTTTAAGTCAGGTAGTTTTGAGGAAAGAAGGATTCGGGGACAAAAATGATGAGTTCATATTTTGAACCTGTCTTGTTTGAGTTGGCTATGCAATCTCCAGCAAGCAATTGCAAATAAGGGATTTGGAGATAGGGAGAAATATTTGGGCTAGATTATCACTTTGGGAGTCAAGTAAGTAGAAATGATATAAGATCATTTAAAAGGGAGAGGTTTATAGAAGAGAACCCCTAGAGAGCTTTGCATGATGTCCAAGTTTAGGGAATTAGAGATGGATGATAATCTATACCAGAGGAGTCAGGACAGTTAATAGGTGAGAGCGGTGTCTTAGATTCAAATATTACTGTTGAAAGCATCAGGGATGTCCGAGATGATGATGAGTAAGGAAAGACTATTAGATATAATAGATATTGTTGGTAACATTTGAGAGCAGTTTGATTCAGGGGTTTTTAATCTGGGGCCATAAGCATATTTTAAAATATTTTAATAACCTTTTTTTTAATTGGAGAAGAGATCAAAATATATATTACAAGAAGCTGGGAAATAAACTAGCAGCCAGGAAGTGGAAGCAAAAGGTGCAAAGCCTTTTTATCTGTTGTGGGGGAAAGTATGAATGGTTTGGACTCAGAGAATCTGGTTAGTTCTTTTGATTAATATCTGTTAAATTTTGAGTGAATTACTTCTTACTTTTCTTTTCCATAAAATAAGTGGGCTGGACTAGATGATGCCAGAAAGTCCTTCTAGCTCTAAATGTTTACGCTTTTGTGAAGGATGACAGGCACAGATGAAGGAGGGGTGGGTATGAAAAAGCATGAATGATGTGCTAAGGACTGGAAATAGGGTTAGAAAGGGGATAAAGGGAGGAGGAGAGTACAAGGGGAAAGTTTAGGAAATGTTAAAAGATATCAGTTCATAATACGTGTATAATCCAGTTTGAATCACCTGCCAGCACTGGGAGGGGGTGGTAGGGAAGATATCAATGCAAATTTGTTTTAAAAAGAAAAGTGATACAGTCATTGTTCTCATGGGGGAGACTGCACATCCAGAAGGGTTCAGTTGAGTATCAACTGGAAAGAAAGAACCAGCGATTTTTAGGGTATCGCAATAGGACAGACTTTATGTATTTCCTTTAGTGTTGATTTCATCTATCAAACCATATATACTATATATATTTCTGACCTTGAATCACCTGAAAATCTTTGGCAGTGAGAATTTTCTTTTGGGGTCTTTATTAGCAGTGGCATAAGGAGACAAAGTTATAGGCCAGGTATCTACAAGGTTTGTCTCTCCTTGCTGTGCATGGACTTAGGACCTCAAGGCCCCACTAATCTTGGTGCTCTTGGATGATTGGTCTTGAGCAGCCTCTAGGGGGATCTGAAGAGAAGTGATGGCCATGTTAAGCTCTCTCCTATCTTGGAGATTATTGTTTTCGGTCTTTACTTCTTTGATACCCTACCAATTATCTTGTTCATTTGAGCTGCACTTTATCAGAAATTTGAAATTTTGTATGCAAAGCTTCATGAAAGACCATGGTGTTGTCCAGGATAGCTACTATCTCTTGGTTCCTTGATCAGAGAGGAAATACTGAAGTATTTCCATGAACTCTGCCCCAGGGTAGCTGAACTTAGCTTCTGGATTTCATCATAGTAGTGTGAGAAAATAATTGATGCTATCCATTTCTTTTTTAGCCCAGTTGCAGAAGTTACATATTGATATTGAGAACCTTCGGGAAGAGAAGGAAAAGGAAATCACAAGCACGAAGCATGATTTGCTCAGTGCCCAGGATGAAATTCTGCTGCTTCGACAAGTAGCAGACAAGGCTGCGTCTGAGCGGGACATTGACATTGCTTCCTTACAAGTGGAACTTCAGAAGGTCAGGGAGGAGCTGGAGCGGTGGCGGAAGGCAGCCTCAGAGTATGAGAAGGAGATTGTCAGCCTGCAGTCCAGTTTTCAGCTCCGTTGTCAGCAGTGTGAAGATCAGCAGAAAGAAGAAACCTCAAGGCTGCAAGGTAAGCCAGCATAGTGAACACTGGGTCAGAAGACACTGGAGGCAGGAGTGACTGCTCCCATTTTATCCCTGTAATGTTTAACTGCTTTTCAAGTTCAGTCATTCTGGATCAAAAGCCTTTTTCTTTTAAAAGAAAGGCTTTTCATTGTGGGTGCAGCAGAACACTATGTTTCTGGCTCTTGATTCTTTGTGCCAGGACTCATTCTTTAGGCTACATGGAATGTTTCCTTTTTTGGATCCAGAAACACCAGATTTCTGTGTGTTTTCAGTTGGAGTTTTCAAGAGGTGACCCACAGTGGATTCTTTCTGTTTCCACTTTGTTCCCTGGTTCTCACTCCTGGGTGGTTTTCTTTTAAGATTGTCATTTATTAGTGATTTGTGCTTTATTTATTAGAGTTATAAAATGTTATGTTCTTTTATTATATGTTTGACACATGCTTCCCCAAAAGGTCAAAAACAAAGGGAAAGTATATCAACATTTTTGGCTTAGAAAAAAATTGTAACCGATTGGGCCATCATCATTTGTGGAAAGGTCGAACAGATTGTGCTAGATAAATGTAATGAAATAATACTGTTTTAAGAAATGACCCATATGGTTTAGAACTACCTGGCACAATGGATAGACTGCCAGGCCCGGAGTCAGGAAGACCAGAGTTCATATCTGGACTCAGACACTTCCTAGCATATGACCTTGGGCAAGTCACTTAATCCTGTTTGTATCTGTAAAATGAGCTGGAGAAGAAATGACAAACCCCTGCAGTATCTTTGCCAAGAAAACTTCAAAAGGGGTCACAGAGGATCAGACATGACTGAAAACAACTGAGCAGCAAAGCAAAACAGCAGACACAGTAAAAAAAAAAAACAGCAAACACATCAAATAAATAAGAGGAAACAATTCTGATCAGTGGAGTGTCCTTTCTACTCCAGGAGACCAATGATAAAGCAGAGAGATACTGATTCAGAGTTGTAGAAGACATCATCCAGGTGTTTCTTGCTGGTTTCAAGGAAGAGCTTCCATTTGGGGCTGGCAGGAGTTCATAGGAAGTTGAAGTGATTCAAGATAAAGGAAGAAAAGAAAGAAAAAGAACTGAAACAGTTTTAGAATGAACAGAAGAGGATAGAGAGGAGGAATAGATAAGATGATTTATTCTGTTATATCAAACAGAATAATACATGCTTCAAAACATGTAACAGAAGGTCACATTGTTCATACAGTATCTTATTTTGTATTTTGTTTCATATTTATTAACATTTCAGTTCATGATAAAATAGTTTAAAACTATTAGATGGAAATCCTAAGAGGTTAAGCAAACTAAAAGATAAGTTTATAGCGAACCAACCTGTGTTTCCTATATGATTTTCCCTGTGGGTAATAACCTGAGAAGGGGAGAGGAGACTAAGGAAATGGGTGAATAATAAAGACTGAGACAACCAGTTAGAAGATATGGGGAGTGGCGCAAACTCCGATATTATTTCCCACTGAGAGCTAATGGGAAATATGAGGAATAAGAAAATACGCGGGGAGTAACAACTCCTTAATGCCTCCTGTGGACAAGAGTGCCAGAGGATTAACAGGAAGCATTGGGGCGACAGTGTCAAGAAGATCAACAGGAAAAGATAGGACAGAGCACTTTGAAGATACAGGGAAATAAGAGTGTAAGAGAAGAGAAGGGAAGAGAGAGATTCACGCTTGTTCCCCAGTATTTATTGGAGGTTTTAGGAATGTGGATTAGGAGGAGATCAACACATAGGTAACATGGCATAGGTCTTAACATTGGTTGAATGGACAATGACAAGATCAAAGAGGTGGAGATTAATCCAACCAGCACTATGCAAATGAATGTAGTCCTAGCCAGGGCAGCATGGCTGTCAAGGCCCAGCTTTTGAATTTGCCCATCCTTTGCTAGTCCTTTGGACTGTCCCTTTCCATACAATGAACATCAAGTGATCTGACCATGCGTTTGGTAAATGAATATACAGGATACAATATCAATATATCAATTATACTTCTCAGATGCTAACATGCCTGGTATGCTACAAATTTAATAAAATTAAGAGCTACTTTTCAAAACAATAAAACAGCCTATTAGCTAATTTAATTTAAAAAATAAAAATGGAAAAATGTTAACACTATCCAGAAATGAAAAAGGTTTTTAACAAATAAAGGAATTAAGGAAATTTTTACAAACGATTTTGTCCAATTCTATAACAATAATATCACTAATTTTAAAATGTTGGATGAATATTGAAAAGAATATAAAATGCCCATATTAGTAGAAAAATAAATATATTTAAATACATTTGAATTTACAAGTCTATTAAACATTAAAAAATAATCCCTTCAAATATTGTATAAAGTTTTTCCAGAAAAATACAAGAAAGTGATATTTCAAATTCCTTCTTTGATACCAATATAGTCTTGATACAAGGAAAACCAAAACAGAAAATTTTGGACCAATATGCCTAATAAATATTAATGCAAAAATTTTGTTCAAAGCAAAAGCAAAGAAGCTATATATAGCAGTGTAGTAATTATAGTAAAAAGATCATACAATATGACCAGATTGGATTTATACTAGGAATATAAAATTTGTTCAATTTGAGGGAATCGATGAACATAAAAGATCATATTAATAACTGGAATAGCAAAAATTATATGTTTATATTACTAGATGCATAAAAAGTTATTTCCTTCAAATACAACTTTTTTTTTTTACTGAAAGCATAGGAATAAGTAGACTTTTCTTTAATAGCAGTAATAGTTATCAAAATCAAGACCTAGTAATCTATAGGTAATGACAATAAATTAGAGGTCTTTCCAGTAAGATCAAGTGTGAAAGCAGGGATGTTCATGATCACCACTGCTGTTTGATACAGTACTAGAAATGAGAGCTAGTGCAAAAGAGAAGAAAAATAAATGGAAGGACTAAGGGTAGGCAAAAAGACAAAACTATTGTGAGTTTTTCCTTTTTCCTTTTTTTTTTGGCAAATGATAGAATGCCTTACTAAGAGAATGAATCTTAGCTAGCAAAGTAAAAATTAGTTGAAACAATAATTTTTATCAGTGTTTTTGGATATACTATAAACTCACATAAGTAATCACCATTTTGACTTATCAATACCAATAGGAACCAAAGGAAGAGAGAGAAAAATGCCATTTAAAACAACTACACATGTATAAAATACTTTGAATTCTACCTTCCAAGATACACATAAGAACTACACAATTCAACTACAAAGTTCTTTGGAGACACACCTAAATTATTAGATAACTATTAATTGCTCATGAGTAGACTGAGCCAATAGTGACAATACCACATACATTAATTTGCTTGCTTGTTGTCATACTGACCAAACTACTAAAGAATGATAGAGCTAGAAATAAATCAAAAGGTCAAAAGTGTCAAAACAGGATTTTTTTTTTAAGAAGTGGAAAGGAAAGGAGCCTTGGCAGTACTGATTAAAAAGAGAGGTTGATCAGTGGAACGGACTAGATCTTGAAATACAGAAAGAAACACAGTAGTCCATAAGCCCAGAGACCCTTGACTATTAGCACAAGAATTCACTATTTGATAAAATTACCAGGTAAATTAGAAACATTTTTTGACATGTTAGTTATAGAACAACATCTCACACTATATACCAGGAAAGTTCCAAATAGATGGATAATTTAGGTATAAAAGATCACATTTTAAACAGATTAGAGGAACCAGCAAGGCATTGCCTTTCAGAACTATGAATAAGGGATTCATTATATCATTATTACTGAATCTCAGAAGGCAAGTTTTGATTATATGGACAATTGACTATAAGAACAATGAAAATGAAGGATTTGCACAAACAAAATAAATGCAATTAAAATGAAAAAGGAATCAGTTAATTGTGGGAAAAAAAACTTTAATAGCAAATATCTCAACGATTCCGTTTCTAACATATAAGAATAAGAGCAAAGAATAATGGTCAAAGGATATGAACAGGCAGTGTTCAAAAGAGAAAATCCAAAGTATTAATAGCCATATTAAAAAATGTACCAATTCATGAATAAAGTAATACAAATTAAAGCAACTAAAGATTCTCTCTGATACCCTTTAGATTGGCAAAATTGTCAAAAAAAAGACATTTTTTTCTACTTTATTTTGATTTTATTAATAATAAATTTTCACATAAATTTTCCAAAGTTATATGATCCATATTGTCTTCCTCCCTTCTTCCCTCCCCCCTCCCAGAACTGACAAGCAGTTTAGTCTGGTTATACATGTATTATCTTGCAAAAGATATTTCTATCTTATTCATTTTTTTAAGTGAATAATCTCATAAAAACCAAAACATATACCCAAATAAGCAAGAGATAAATTATGTGTTTTCATCTGCGTTCCTAATCCAACAGTTCTTTCTCTGGAGGTGGATAACATTCTTAGAAAATGACAGATGTAGACACTTTGAATGCATTGTTGGTCCAGCAGTTTGGAACTATGCTTAAAAATTTATTAAATTTTACATAATACCTTTTGGCCCAGAAATACC
Source organism: Monodelphis domestica (assembly GCF_027887165.1). Lineage (NCBI taxonomy): Eukaryota > Metazoa > Chordata > Mammalia > Didelphimorphia > Didelphidae > Monodelphis > Monodelphis domestica. Next base: position 18,264,730 of record NC_077233.1, read on the forward strand.
ATTATTAGGCCTATTAATTCAAAGAGTTGGAATTAAGAGGCAAAAGATCTATCTATACAAAAATATTTGTAGCATTTCTTTTTATAATGGAAATAACTATAAATTACAAGAGTTGGTCAACAGCTGGCAAATGGCCAAATTTTGGTTATATGAATGTAATGGACTATTATTGTACCATCTGAAATAATAAAAGGGTTTTGATGATGGTTAAAAGATGGTTCAGAGACCTGAAAAGACTCGTATGAACTAATGCAGAGTGAAGTGAGCAGAACCAGGAGAACAAGTTATACAATAACAATGCCATTATAAAGTTAAACAATTTTATATATATAAAGTTTTGGGATTCTAATCAATACAATGTCCAATCATAAGTCCCGAGGACCATTGATGCAGCCTGCTACTCACTTCTTTTTTATTTTTAAAACACTTACTTTCTCTCTTGGAGCCAATACTGTGAATTGGCTCCAAGGCAGAAGAGCAGTAAGGGCTAGGCAATGGGGGTTAAGTGACTTGTCCAGGGTCACATAGCTGGGAAGTATCTGAGGCCAGATTTGAACCTGAGGCCTCCTGTCTCTAAGCCTGACTCTCAATCCACTGAGCCACTCAGCTGCTCTCTCGCTACTTACTTCTTGACAGATGATAGAATCAAGATGCAGAATGATTTGGCATATATTTTTGGACATAGTCAATAAGATTTTTTTCTTTATTATGTGTATTTGTGATAAGGAATTTGTTTACCTTACTTATATTTTTTCCCAGTGAGATGAGGGAGGTAAGAGGAAATAAATGCTTGTTCATTGAAAAAAAAATTTTTTTAAATAAAGTTCTATTAGATAAAAGATCTAATGTAGACATACTTCACTGGGAATAATAAAACTTTTCATTTAATGTTTACAAAGTAGATACTTTCTTAGACTTTTCTTTTTTTTTTCTTTTGTAGGCAAAAAAAGATTATGTAATAGGAAATTGAATTTAAAATTTGATGACCCCATCTATTTTCATTTTCTAGCAGCAATAAGATACCAATCACAGAGTCTTTATTTCTCATTTTAAATTGAGAATTCATTAACCCATTGTGTTTAAAGCATTCAGCTTGGGGGCAGTTAGGTGACTCAGTGGATAGAGAGCCAGGCCTGGAGTCAGAAGGACCTGGGTTCAAATTTAGCCTCAGATACTTTCTAGCTGTGTGACTAGACAAATCCCATAACCTCCATTGCTTAGCCCCTCCCACTCTTCTACCTTAGAACCAATACTTAGTATTGATTCTAAAACAGAAAGTAAAAAAGCATACACTTCCATAAAAGTAATTGGCCGAAAGTAGGCAACTGCGTACATTGAAATCTCATAATCAATTGCTGTTTGAAGCATGTAGCAGAGATATTGGAAACCACAGAAGGGCAAAAACTCATCTCTCTAGAGGACCTAATTCACTAGCCAGATCTTTACAAGTAACCATCTAAAATCTGCATATGGAGCCTGCTGGAGATATCTATGTCAGATTATAGATGCTACCTATAAAAGGTGCAAATTATATAAAGAAAATATCTCATCTGTGTTTTAGTTCCACTCCAAGAACATGAGGCCAGTGACAGTATAATTTTAAAATGGCAGTACTTGAGTACTGGCTATTTCTAGAAGCTAACCCTGGATACTCATGCCCACCATTCTGGACAGGAATCATCCTTCAATGATTTAAGAAAAAAATTAGAATGAAAATGGCCTACAGGCTAATAGTGTTCAGGAAGATGTATGATGTGTTCCTTGGAGACCATCTTTAATGCTTCCTAGAATTTCCAAGAGCTCTCTATTAGTCTCCTTATATTTCCCAAAAGGATGGATACATAACTATTCCCATTTGTCCTTATAATGAGATCCTTTCATTGTCAGCAAAAAGAAAAATATCAGGCATCGATTAAACTGAGTAAATAACTCTTTTCTTTTGATGAAATATCACTAGTGGAGAAAACTTTAACATAAAAAGAAATCTCATTTCTAGATGAATATTTCTGTAATTTAGGAAAGACCTGGTGGCTTGTGTTTCTTTGTTTCTTTTTTTATTTTATTTATAAGTTTATAAATAAATATTCTTTATTCCAGAATATAAAAATAGAAAGCATTTTTAATGGAGACACACTACGTGGGGACTTTGTAAAATGATTTTTTCTATATTTTTATAATAAATAGATTAAATAGAACCAGCAATAAGCAAACAAACCAAAAAGCTAATTGCTTCTTCAAGAGATAGTAGTAATTCTGACAGTTGGGTGGGAAAGAGGTTAGCTTCTAAACGAATCTCCAAATATATCCATTGAATATGTGTCTCACCTATCGGTCAAAATAATGGTATGAATAAATACAAAGTTTCTGACTAAATTTAAGGAAGTAGTTGGATATTTTCCCCCTTCTCAGTTGTCCTAAAATGTATTCACCTACACATGCCTACATATTTGCTTACAATATGGAATAATATTCTTTGATTGCTTTGTAGGTGAACTGGAGAAGCTGAGAAAAGACTGGAGTGTATTAGAAGCAGAATGCCTTTCTCTAAAAAGGGAAAATGTTTCACTGTCATCAGAACTTCAGCGACAAGAGAAAGAATTGCATAGGTATGTAAATTCAAAAGGGAAAAGCAGAATATTTCTTTATCTTCATTTTTCTTTAAAAAAACCACCCATACTTTTTGTCTTTAAATCAATACAACATAGTGGTTCTAAGGCAGAAGAGTAGTAAGGGTTAAGCAATGGGATTAAATGTCATACCCAGGGTCACACATATAGAGAGTGTCTGAGGCCAGATTTGATCTCGGGACCTCCTTTCTCCAGGCCTGGCTCTCTCTACTGAGCCTCTCCTCGATTTTTATGTTAACTTTTTTTATAGTTATATACTTTTTATAACGAAAGGTTCAATATAACTTGAGGAATTCAATAGTATTGATTAAATAGCTATTTTGTGCAAGGTATACTTCTAGATCCTGAATAATGACTATTTTGCAGATTATCTGTAGCCAATATATTAACCCACCTGGTTTCATCCTGTCATGAGTGTGATCCTAGATTTCCTCAGAGAATGCAAATCCACTGGAATGTTTCCCTAAATAAAGTATCATTATGAAAATGATTCTACTACAGAGATTCAATCTCATATTAACTTTCAAATGCAAATGAATTTTGCCTTCTCCATACTACTGCTTACATACCCCCACATGCCCCCAAACTGCATGTGTGGGGAATATAATAGGTCCCACCACTGGAATTCCATCAAGCCATGGGAAGAGAGAAGAAACAAATAAGAATGTGAATCCTCAAAAATACAAGCATTTGTTGTATATTGTATATTGCTTAATACTTAGCTGTTAAAATCAATTTTGTCTGCTTATTGACTATGAAATTAAGAGAGGTTTTCAGCTGGAATGGATAAGATAGTACCCCACTCCCATCACCCCTCCCAAAGAAAAGAAAAAGAAAAACTTATTGAAGCATTTTTTTTTCACTGTGTACAAGGAAGGCCAGAAGGTATTAGTGACAAATAAAAGAATTTTGAGAGTTAAGTATTGAGTGTAAGAAGAGCAAGCAGTACATAATAGACATTTGTATTTTACATATTTTTTCTTACTTTTTGGAAAAACTTGTTTAGTTTGGGGTTTGGTTTCAGAATAAAATAATTTTAAATATACACAGAAAGAAAGCTAGATGGAATTATTGAAAAGCAGGATCACTTTAAAAATTATATAAATTATATAAAGAATTTATTATACGTTTTAAAAGAAAATCAAGCTTTATATAATAGAAATTCATAATTTCATGTATAATCTTCCTTTTTCTATTTTATCATGCATATCGAAGTGCTCATTCTCCTTGAATTTTTGTTAAAGTAATAAAAGTCTTTGAAATACATAGACCCCTTTAGGCCTCTATATAGTTCGTTGTAGTTGTAAAAATTAAATTAGTCTCTATTAATAAAAATGTTATATTTTGAGGTTTAGTTAGGATTATTAGAATCAAGGATACAGAATAATAAACCACGTGCCCAGGGCTGATTAGCCCATTCATCATTGCAATGGAAGAGGGAGAGGTAGGTGTTACTGCCAGTTAAATACTAATTGTGATCTCACCCAGATGGAGACTCAGGTGAGATTATAGGGAATTCTGGGAAATACCAAGGACTTCTGGGGGATTGAAGTCTAGGGTTCCAAATCTCCATTTTACATAGTATAGATCATGACTTGCCTTTTGTGTTACAGCTCTCAGCAGCAGAGCTTGGAACTCACTAGTGATCTGAGCAGCCTCGAAGTGACCCGGAAAGAGCTGGAGAGTAAAGTGGGATCCTTGAAGGACCAGCATCTAAGGGACTCAGCACATTGGAAGACCCTTCTCAGTAAAGCCGAAAATGAAGCAAAGGATGTTCAGAAAGAGGTAAAGGGAAGAGACGTTGTGCAAACCCCATTGTGATGGGTCGTCCTGGCAAAAGCAGCTGACCTTTCCCCGAGTTAGAAATACCAAAGGAAGCAGCAGCGGCATTAGATGTCACTTCAGACGATGCCTGTAGTGCTTAGCATTTGTCTGTTCTCATGTGTGTAATGCATGTGGAAAGAATTGAAGTGGACCCAGTACAAAGCATCTTATCAATTTGCAAGGTTCATGTTTCCTTTTTGATTCCTGGGCACCAGTTAATACTCTCCAGTACTTTTAAGCTCCCCAAGGAGCCTTTTCTCTAAGCGATTATTTAATCTGTCCCTGATCTTCCAAAGTTAAGAGTTTACAATCTGACGAGTTCTGCTTGATCTTCACTCTGTTGCTGCTTTATCCTTTTCTTCAGTTGTTCTGTTCTCTTGGATGCGTGGGGAAGACTTCCCTTAGATCAGATTTCATTCCAAAGCATAAAGTAGCCCAGAAGAGTTCTGGTTCGATTTACACTGCTCATTTTTATTATACCCAGGAATGTGTGCACTTTATATTAATATTCAGATTAAGGGACTTTTTTTTTCTTCAGTAATCTCTTCCTTAAAAGTAACAAGGTATTAGGTTAATCCAACCAATGATTCCCAATCCTTTTATGGGGATGAGCCTTTTTTTCTGGATCCTTGAAATGACCGGAGGTGCTGATAAAAAATAACCCTTCGCATACTCCTAATTATCAATATCGCCAGTTGCACATCTCTTCTAGCAAGGAATCTTGACAGTCCCCAGAAAGGGGAGGATTAGCTTGCCCTCCTACTAGCTAGGGACCCCTGATCTAGGGTCTTTTTAATGAAGAAGTTACAGCAATGAGAAAGATATTCAAGAAAAACTCTAGTCCTTATCCAGCATTGTTACTAGAAGATATTTGTTCATTCAGTGTAAATTTTTTGTTTCTATTTTTCTTTCTTTGTAGTGTCAAACTTGGAAATGATTGTTCTTCTGTCTTCATGTCTGTTCCTAAAAACCTGTAAATTTCTTTGTTTTCTGTGGGCATTTTTATTCTGTAATATGTTCTTCCAGTCTTTGTTAAATATGTTAAATCAGAGAGAGGCTTCACTTACCATTTTCTGGATTACAAATGATGTGCCAAATTACATATGCCGTTGTTTAAACAATCTCAGCACTTTGTAGCCATCTTGTCATCCATATTTCATAATTCTTCTATAATCTGGGGAGAATTATGCCTTTGGAAGATGATTTAGTTGTATGTGAATATGAAGGCTTTAGTCATTTTGTTCCATTATTTTTATGAATATTGTGGTCATTGAACAGTAAGTCAATACAATAAAGCTTTAACTGTCCATGTGAATGGCAGTAGCGTGCTGTCCCAACCTCTCAAGTGTTGGTAGTTAACTGGATTGCATTAAAAGCAGCCAAATATTTGACTATGTCTGATCTCGTCAGTGTAGTTCATGTGCATTTCCCCTTCTGCCTGTTTCATGTTAACATGGCGTAATTGTTTGGAATCATCACATTTTTATAATATAAGGTGTTTTCTCCTCCCTTTTGTTGTGATTTAATTCAGCTTGTTGTATATTATTCTATTGTCCAAAGTTTTGTGAATGTGTCAAGCTTCGTGTATGTGGAATTCACTCAAAATTAACTGGTCTTGCTTTTTATGTCTGTCTGCATTTCTCTCCACACTCCCTCTTCACCTTCCTTTCTCTCACAGTATAGGCACCAGTATTAGGATACTCTGTTCCACTCTGATATTTCAAACTAAGCAAGCTAGACACTGGTTAGGTGTGTAAAGAATAACTCAGGCTGTTGGTAATGCACCCACCTCACATACTATTTCCCTGGTTCAGCTTGGAGCTAATAATCTTAAGTTATCAGTCATGCCAAACTAGGTCGTGGAAGTTCATCCCCCAGCTGCTTTCTAGTTTAGCTGAAATATTTCATATATATGGGAAATGCTTACAAATCTTAAAGGGCTGGAGACAGAAGAGCTATTATTGGTGTTGCCATTGTTGTTCTTAATGTGAGGATGAAGCTCTAAGAAGCCAGTGGTGAGAACTCAGAAGTGTTTATATTTGGCTTAAATAATAGGAGCTTATCTGGCCCTGAAGCTCTCAGGACTTGGGACCATGAGATTGAAAGCATGGAAGACAATAAAGAAGACCACTCTAGTCCAGTCTCATCATTTAAAAGAAGCGAAAACATAGACTTAAAAAGCTGAGGTGATAGCCAGGAGCAGAGGCAGAGTTTGATCTGAGGTCTTCTGGCTCCAGGATATATGATGGACAATGTTCTAAGGAGCCAAACTGTCTCTTAGCCCAGCTCTGTCACAGATCCACTCCTGGCCAAGACTGGGATTATGGAATTGAGTGCTTTGATTGAAAAGGCTTCCTGTTGAACCTCAGGCGTGGAGGAGCAGTCAAGAGGCAAAGCCACGACTTCTTCACAGTTGCCTGATCTGCTCGTCCCAGTCAGCTCCCAAGCTGTCGTCGCAGTGCGCTGCTTTAGAGAGTACTCAGGGTTGCTAGGGCCTCTTTCCTGGGCAGGGCCTGGTAGCAACTGCTGCTGGAAAGATCCTGGGCCCAACGAAAACAGTGGGACCTTTCTTGGGTGTGCCTTTAAGCTTAGCCCTGGGGGGCATTTTAATACAACCATAAAATTTCTTTCGGGCCTTTCTACCTCCTTCTGGGTTCCCCCTTTTGATCTCTTCAGTGTCCCAGAAGCTGTTATTACCCTCTTGCCTTGTGGCTGCCCCAAACCTCTGCTCCCCTTCTAAAAGGATCACAACCAACCAGACACATTTTCTTATGTTAGTATGAACTAATCAGTTTTCCAAGGTCTTGAATCCCAGGACTGACTCTTGACATGGACTCTCAGCATTGAGTGGACTTCAGGAAGTATTTAGTTCAGTGCTCCAAGAGAAATTTACATTTTAAAAAACCATAATAATCCTTAATAAAATTTCAGGCACTGTTGACAAAATGACATTCGTCTTAGACGATATTGGAGAGTACTTGGAAGTCATGGGGGAATGGGAACTGTACTCAGGATGTTTAATTTATTTTATATACCACTTTTGAGTATTTCTCTCCCCTTCTTTGTTCTTTGGTTTCTTTCCCTTGGGGCCAAGAAAAGCAGGCTGGGAGAAGGCCATATGTAGAAGAGGAGGTTCATTCTCGCAAGCCACAGACACATCTTTCTGTCTGTACCGAATTGCTGCGTGTTTTTGTCACTAGCTCACGCTGCTTAAGAGAGCGAAAGCCTGTAGCGATTACATTCTGTTTCAGAACCGGGTGGAAGTCAAGTTCATTCAGTTTATCAAACATGCTTTACGACCTTAATCGAGGCAAGGCACGGTGCTTAGGTTCTAGGGCTAAAGAAGCAAAGAGCTTTCATTCTGCTGGGCAGCAGTTACCCAAATACAGAAACAGACCCACAGAGTTAAAGAAGGGAAAGTAAACCACGGCTGGGGAAGGCCCCCTGGGGGAGGATACTCGGCCTTAAAGAACAGGAAGCATTCTACGAAGTAGACAAGTAAAGGCCAAGAGCATAGCGGAGAGCTCGGGCACAGGCGCTGAGACGGGGCTTAGGATGTCACCTCCAGGGAGGAGGCCAGAATGCACATGGGATGGGGGGGCTTCATGCGACATGCAGCTGGCAAGGTAGTTGCAGCCAGATTGTGTAGAACTTTTCATGCTAGGCTGAAGAGTTTGTGTGGAGAGGCTGCATAGAGGGAGATCATTTAGGAACGTAGTAGACAGTCCAGGGGAGAGGACACGGGCTCGGACTGCGGCCCTGATAGCGGAGAGAAGACTGTGAGAAGAAACCAGACGATGTGGGCTGGGAGAGCACGAAAGGGGGGAAATGAGAAGCGGGCCAGAGCTGGGCTTGATGGTGTTTGGGGGTCAGGAGGTGTGGCAGCCTGAAATGCCGATGAGATTTCAGTGCTTTCCGCTTCAAGACTCCGAGATGATAGGGCTCAGGTTGTTAGCCGAGTTGTGGAGTTCTCTGACCTTTTTACACACCGGAAAACTTCCATCTTCGCTCAGAACTGTGGCAGGGCTGGGGAGGGACCTGCTTTAGAAACCCACACGAGCTCAGTGGCTGCTGGTAGATGTTCCCAGCCCCTGGCCACAAAGGGCCGCAGAGAAGAAACGTGGTGAGTGTCCTGCCCTCCACGTAGAAGCCCAGCTCCATGCCTGTTCTAAGTGGGGCCTGCCCCTGTTTTTTCTTTGCCCGTAGTATGAAAGGACCCAGACTCAGCTCGCAGACCTGAAGGCGAAGCTTGAAATAACCGAGCAGGAAAAACAGTTCGTCACCAATGAGCTCAGACAGTGTCAAGACAACCTGAAGCAGCTACAAGAAAAAGGAAACAATGTAAGTCTTTACAAACTTGGGGTCTCTTTGGATGAGGGACGGAATAAGGGGCTTCAGCAGTGCCCCACGACCCCACAACACTCCTGGAGCCCTCCATGTCCCCACGGTGCCACCCCGGGGCCCAGCAGCCCCCGCTGGACACATAGGTGAGTGCTGGGGCTCTGGGGGGGCAAACACTCTTCCTAAGGAAGAGGCCCCTCATGAGGTACCCCCTCCAGGACTACCAAATCTTGCGTGTGCGTGTGTGTGTGCGTGCGTGCGTGTGTGTGTGTGTGTGTGTGTGTGTGACTTGCCCAGGGTCATACACCTAGGAAGTGTCTGAAATCAGATTTGAACCCAGGACCACCTGACCGCAAGCTCAGAACTCTCTTCATTGGATATAGCTATATCTAGCTTGCCCTGCCAACACCCAATGACTTGTGTGACCACCAGAAGATATTCATCCTTTTTTTTTTTTTGGATCTCTTTCTGTCTTCGTAACAGCTGTAAGGCAGAAGGACAAGGGCTAGGCAAACGGGGTTAAATGACTTGCCCAGGGTCACACGGCTAGGAAATGTTTGAGGGACGTTTATTCTTTGTTTCTGAATACACGATCCCAGTGCCCAGATGGGGGGCGGGGGGGGTCTTCTCCTTCCTCCGTGATGGCGTGATCCTCTCTAGCTACAGTTAGAAAGAGGGGAGGCGACTCCTGCCTTTTTCTCTTTCTCAAATACTGAAAAACGTGTGCTTCATCCGGGGTGTTAGGATAAAAATGGTGCACAGCAGCAGTTTGGATTCCTATTTGCTCCTTAAAAGGAGCCGGAGTGGCCCTTCGTGTCGTCCTGTGTCCTGGCTGATGGCCGACGTGAGCTTTGCCCAGGGGGTGTTCGTCAGGGTGACTGACTGCCGGCGTTGGCGGCTGTGGCGGCTCTGAGTCTCCTGTCGCTGCTTGGGGCCCGGCACACGGCTTGCCTGGCAGCACCGGCGCACACGTGCTCACGTTCAGTCCGTCCTTCCCAGAGCCTCCCTGATGGCGCGAGTCCAGTTGTGTTTCTTACGACAACCGACCCTACAAAGCATCTCGCAGGATCACAGTGGCAGCCCCGCGTCCGCAGATCGCCAGAAGCCCCTCAGAAAGGGCCTCAGTCAGGGGCCTGAGCGTCTGCCCTGGGGGTCTCGCCCCTCCCCCATGAAGCGGCTCCAGGGCCTGCTCTGCACGCACGGCTCACGCAGCCAGGCGGCCGCCACCCTCATCAAAGTCGTTTCCGTTGTAGCAAACAAACTCCTTGAGAGAAACCATTCCCTGGAGTACTTTCTGCTGACGGGCGACGTCTTTCCCGCCTCTATGGCCCGCGGCCCCCAGGCTGAGCAGGCTCCTGCCCTCGTAGCAGACCCCACCCGGCCCCGTGTCCTCGAGTGTCTGCTGGGAGGGTCCCGTGCCCGCGCGGCGTACAGGCCGCCGACGTTCTGTGCTGTGTCGGGTGTCTTTCCTGCGTGATGCGTGCCCAGATGGATGCTGTGCCCTAGTTTGCCCCCGTCGGAATCCTCTGGTCCTTGTGGAGCACACAGTGACTTCTCGTTCCCTTCCCTTCTTTAGCCGTCCATATTCCAACCCGTCCCAGCCGTTTTCGTCGGCCTATTCCTGGCTTTCCTGTTTTGGTGTTACGGTCCATTGTGGTAGAGAAAGGTACAAGCTCCCTGTTGAGTCGTGTCTGTCCGTCCCTGTCTGTCCGTCGTGCATGGGCCAACGCCGCCGGTGTCGTCTCCCGAAGCAAACCCTTCATTTGTGCCCCACGACCGACTAATCCCTAACGCTGTCTGTGTCCTCTGTGGTGCCGCTAACCCCCACTTACCTAAGCGTTCAGTGTTCGGCTGGGCCCGGCCTCGCGGAGGCAGAGTCAGCCTGACGTCTGCAGTGCTGCGCCTCTCCCTGTTCAGGCCGCGCCCGTTTCCTCCCCGACTCCCCCGTCGGGCCGTGCCCGTTGGGGGCGCTTTTTCTCTTTTCACTGGGGCTGTGAAGAAGATGAAAAAGGGAGTCCTTGGAGGACTGGGCCCTCGCTAGCCTGCACGGCCCCCCTCTTCCGCCACACCCCGACCTTCCCTCGCGGGAAAGCAGCTTTTGGTTTGGGGGGGGGGCAGTGAGGAAGGACTTCCGGCTGACTTCGGGCCTTGGCCTTCTGCCGGCCTGGCCGCCGGGCTTGTGCCTGCTGGCCAGGCTGCCTCTTGTCTTTACATGAGCCTTGAAGCGGTCAAGACTTTCGGACAGTGAGAGGCAGACGGTTCCCCGTGCTCGGGGATGAGTCTCTGCACCGAGGGCCCGGTGAGCTGGCTGGTGTGCGCGGCTGGGGGAAACGGCCTACTGACTCTTGGTTTCTCTCTACAGAGACACTGGCCTTGGATGCCCGTGCTGGCAGCTCTGGTAGCCGTGACAGCCGCAGTGTTGTACGTGCCCGGCCTCACCAGAGCTTCACCGTGAGGACTGCGGCTGGTTCCAAACCGCCCTCCTTAGAAGCCGGCGTCGCACTCCTGCGGGGAGGACCGATCCATTTTCTTCCTTTTTACCTCTCAATACAACGAAAGTGCAAGAGAAGAACAGTCGGGTCATTGCTTTAAATTGTATAAAATGTATCTGTCTATAAAGAGGGAATAAAATTGTGACTTTATGCTACTGTAAGCAATAATTTGCTTGCAATTTTTCATGTAATTTTTTAATTAGTATATTGAGATTCTAAATATTATGGTGGCCTAAAGTAGGCTTCTTGGTACCAAATTATTTATAACATTTAGGTTTATGGCTATTTTACTCTAGATGCTGATTGCCAGATAATTCATTTTCTGATTGGATACCTTCCCAAACCAGACAACTGATAAATAAATGGGAAAGAGGCACTGGGTGCTCAGTGCCTACCATTTTGAAATAAATATATGCACATATATTTTTTTTACATATTGACACCATTTTTACTTGCTATAAACCACTGAGCTATTGGGAACAAGACTTAGAGACAACTATGACTTCCATAGATTTTTCCAGGATAAAACACATTTGGAGAAGGTTCCGTTTTAGCAGTTATTCAAGAAATAGACACGCTTTTGTGCAGCCTTAATGTGACTTCAAGATGTGGAGGGCATCGACCTTGGAAAACTTTGTAAGAGTGTGGGTATTTTCTTGAGTGAACTGAAGAATTTCTGGGAGCAAAAAGTGAATCATTTCACATCTACAGTGCAGTAAACCAAACTATTCGATTGGAATGTAATTTATTCAACATTGTGCATTCAAAGTAGAGAGACCTTTTCTTTGCTTTCTCATCAACAGCATTTTAGGAAGCATGATTTTGTTTTCTCCTCACTGATTCTTCCAGACATGCTTTAAAGAGGAAAATGTGTCTCCTTTGGATAAATTGCTGTTGACTTAACTCGGTTAGGAGGATTGGGAGTGCATCTATAGCTAATCGGTCTCCCGGACGAACGAGGCGAATTTCTGTCCACCCAGGGAATCCTGCAGTTAGGAATGCAAATGGCTTTGGGGTTTTGGGTTGGTTGGTTTGTTCTTTAACGGAGTAGTTTTGTTCATAAAAAGCACTACTTCAGTGGGGTCCCAAGTGTATGCGTGAGCCCTTAAGCCATGTTTTGCATTTTCAATTCAACGCCCGAGTCAGGGGGAGGGAGCTCTGGTTTTGTACAGCTCCACGGTTAGGTCAATAAAGTTTACTGAAGTATTAACCCAGTGAAGGTTTTTTAGAAAATGGAGATGAGGAAAATCTCAGTGAATTGGCTTGGATTCTCCATGGCAATCTGCAGGTCACGCCAAATACTTAAGTAGGAGTTTAGCATACAGTTTGCCTTGTGAGGTTTTGGGGGTCATTGTCTATATGTTAAAGGTTATATTTTAAGCTGTTGGGGATTTGCTGTTGGGAGAACCGTTAGATTTATGGAAGAATTAGTCCACAGACGACTTGTAGAAAATCTCACTGTGTTCATTTCACCGTTTTATTTTTCTGTTTCAGGAAGCTACTCCCCCACAGAATGCTCATATGCCAGTGGTACTCTGTACCTCTTGTATATAGGTTATTGCAAATATTGTTCTGAAATGCTTAACTTCAGAATTACATTTTTTAAAGTAAATAATTGTTTTAAATCTATTTTGTAAAGATATAAAGTACAATAGAATTTCTGGAATACAGATTAAACTATTTGCACTAACACACGTGATGTGCATGATTTAATAAAATAACTTTACTCTCCCTATGCATGTTTCAGTTGGATGTCATTTGAAAAATCTAGGGTGGCTATTGCTCCTGAGCTGATAGGCTGCTGTCCTAAAATGGCAGGAGGACCATCACCTACCACGAGCACATTGGGTGTTTGTGGAGCTTCTCCTGGTTGAATTGACCTTTGATAAGTCTTCTACACCGTCACATTTCTTTGCTTTTCATAATTGATGCTGTTGTAACCCATTTGAAAGATCCAGGCCCTTAACTTAAAATAATGGCCCAGTTCTTCCATGCTCCGGGGTTTTCTTCAGGATGGGACCGAGTGTTTGGAAGCAACGCCTCCATTTCCTTGTTTCCATTAACTCTGCCATTTGGATATTCCTGTCCCAAATCATGCGGCAACTACTGCGATGTAAGTGGGCCAGATCACTTGACAGCCGTCTCTACCAGCAGATGGGAAGCTGTTTTAGGAACAACAACTGTACACGCACACGCAAGCGGGCTGTCCTGCCTGAATACCAATTCCCTGCTCCCATGGTAACTCAAGTCTGCAAGAGTCAGTCACCTACTTTTAAAACGAAGGAAACTCTTTGAGTGGTTTGACTTGTCCAACGTGAGTTGAACTTGCGGTTTTGAAGGTAGCCGTCCACCGCTCATGGATACAAAATGTGCTTCGGGAGGAGGTTGATTTTTTTTTTTTGAGCAAACACCGTAAATGAGTGGCGCCCCCTGTAAACCGTACTTTCATTTAAGCCGCGCTATTGTTGCTGGAAGTTACAGGGGAAGCTTGGAGCTGTGGTTAGAGGCTGACACCCGGGCGCACACGCAGGCGCACACACACCCTCCTCTTCCTCATTAACTGGTCAGATATAACCACAAAGCTTGGGTGTGGTCTTTCTTGGTTTTGAGACAAAAACGCTGCTTCTAAGCTTGGCCTCTAGGGATGACTATTAAAGCAAACAGAAGAAAATGCTTGGACTCCCAAGGCAATCCTCAGAAAGGACCTCCATCCAACAAGCCCGTGTGGGGCTTTGGAGTTGTGCAGAAATCAGCACTCACTGTCCCAAAGGAAACTTTTGGACATCAACTCTGAGGCAGATATTTTTTAATCCTATTCTTTGGTAACAGTGCCGCTTCTTGGGAGGAACCTTATTATCTTGTCCAGTCCTCTTGTTTTGCAAGTGAGGAAACTGAGGCAACCTGAGTAAAATGATTTTGCCTAAGTCATAGACCTTCCGTGGCCACTAACTAAAATATCACACACACACACACCAAGCATCTATTATGGACCAAAGAACTCATGATGAATGTTTGAAGAAGAAAACTGATGTCTATAGGGGTGAATGACTTATCCGAGGCCATATAACTAGTATTAGAGCTGAGCTGAGAACCTGGATCCCTCAGGGCCCTTTCCTCTATAGCCGAGTTCCAGTCTTGCCCCCCGTGCTAGCTAGTACTTCATTATCCTAAAAAAGAACTTTCCTAAACTAACCCGTTGCTAATACGAGGACCAGTGACTATTGGGGACTGTGTTCGACTTTTGCCAAAGGACTTTTTCGTTTAATTACTTAGGCAGACAGTGAGGACCATGTTTGAGATCATTCAGTGAAGGTGACCTGTTTGAAGTCATCTTTTCATGGCTCACGATATTTGTATTTCTCTGGCAACATCCTCCGGGAATGCCCTTAAGCTCTCTTCCGCTGGGAGTCTTAAAAGCCGCTGCTGGCCAGTTTTTTGACTCTTAAATTTCATCAGAACCAGAAGGCTCATGGCTTTTAGAAGAACGTCTTTTCTTCTGTCACACTTGTAAATGCTTAGTATGCTCATTAGGCTTATTTTTCTTGTCTAGCAATTTGCTTATTCTAAATTAATATCTAAATTAAATTAGATATCTAAATTAAAATGCCATCTATGACATAGATTCTTTTGAGGATCAGTGATTGGGAATAAGAACAATAATAGCAACAACTAGCATTTATAGAGTGCTTTAAGGCTTGCAGAATCCTTCACAAATATTTTATCCTCACATCAACCTTGAGTAGAGTTGCTATTCCTATATAATGGATGGGGAAACTGAGGCAAGCCCCAATGAAATGACTTGTCCAATGGTAGTTACTCAGCATTTACTAGTATTAGAGCTGGGTCTAGAACCTGAATCTCTCAGTGCCCTTTCCTCTATATCCGAGTACAGCTACTGTCTGAAGCTATATTTGAACTCCTCCCCTTCTGACCCCCAAGACCAGCTCTGTACCCCCTGGACCATCTAGGTTTGAGCTCACACCTTGAAGCTGGCAGTATTCATTTTATTTGTCACTATTCCTTGGAGCCGGTGGTCATCGTTTTGATTCTCTGCCCCCTCTCCACTTCAGCTCCCTCTGGGATAAGCAAGTATGCAATTGTCATGTCTTCCAGCTAGTGGGTGCCTGAAGCAAGATTTGAACCCAGGTCTTCCTGACTCCCGGTCCAGCATGCACCACCTCTCTGTTACACACAGCACGTAACAACGCACAGTCCGTTTAGCACGTCTACCTTCCTGGCTTTCAAAGCATCCTGGTTTCCTCAATCCTTTGCCCTCCAGGTTACTCTTTAGCACTTGGCCAACAGATGCCCTAAAAGGCTGCTCTCCTCTGAGGGGGCCTCGGAATAAACAGCCGTGAAAAGAAATTGTTGCTTCAGGCTTCTGTGCCGTGTGTGGAGACGATTCATTCCGAAACCTGGAGTTTCCAAGCCCTGGCCCAGCTCAGACGCTGTTGGTTTCCTCTGAAATGATTGGTGCATGAGGTAGAGATTTCAGAGCTGGGAAGCCACTCGAGAACCATTAAGAACAAAAAAGGAATTGTTTCTGAAGAAATTTTAGGCCAAAATGGATGAAATTCACTTTTTCCCCAGGACTTCTGATCATTTCCTTTTGGGCATGAATAAAATCAATCAGAGAGAGAGAGAGAGAGGGAGAGAAGGAAAGGAAGAGAGAAGGAGGGAGGGAGAGGAAGAGAGAGAGAAAGGGAGGGAGGGAAAGAGAGAGCGTGTGTGTATGTGTGTGTGTGTGCTCAATAAATTTGTATCTGCAGACCATGAGCTTTGGTGCTGACTGAGGACAGTGTTGTTATGGTAAGTAACATTGAGAAAAGCTTTAGAGACTTGTTCCCCCTCCCTGATGTGGAAAGGAAACTCAAGTTCTGGACTTTCTGCCACTGTGTTTTTCAATTCCCCATCTTTCCCTATAAATATTACACTGACAATCCCTAGAGGTAAAGTTCTTCAGATTATCTTTGCCAGGGGAAGCTAGGTGATTTAGTAGATGGAGAGCCAGGCCTAGAGACAGGAGGTCCTGGGTTCCAATCTAGCCTCAGATACTTCCCAGCTATGTGACCCTGAACAAGTTCCTTAACCCTCATTGCTTAGCCCTTTAGGCTTAGAGCCAATACACGGTATGGATTCTAAGAAGTTAAGGGTTTTTAGAAAAAGATGATCTTTGCTAAAAATGTCCTATTTTACTGAAGTTCCCTAAAAATGAACACTTCATTTCCCGGGTCTTCTTGTTGAGAAGCAATCCGGCAGGAAACCAAGAAGACGCGGCTTCGAGTTTTGCCTCCCAAATCTACTGGCTGATTGAATTTGGGCAAACGAATCCCTTGGTAACTCAGAAGCCCAGACAAAATGTCTGTGCTCTGCCTTTGTTTTCGAAGAGAGTCAACAGAGGAAGTTTCTGATTTTTCATTCCAGACGTTCCTCACCAGGGAAATCCCGGGTCTGGATGAAACTGGCCTCATTTTTCTTTTTCGGCACACTCAGATCCACCTCCCTCAAATGTTCCCCCAGTTGGTCTTGGATCTACCTAGAGCCAAGCAGAACGAGCTTACTTGGCTTCCTCTAGCGCAAGATTTTGCCTCAAATAATCTTAAAAGAGAATCACTCCAGCTGCCTCCACCCACCCGTTGTCCTGGGCGCCACTCTGGGTCCCCTGACAGCCCGGCTGCCTTCTCTGCCTTCCATCTTTCTTTTTCCAGGCTGTGTTTAGTCATCTAGAGCCACACAGGGCTTTTGAGCTCGCCCGTGGCATGGTCGACTGCTATTGAACCTTGATTCAACAAAGTCCTTGTTCGTGTGAAACGCTTCCCCCTTTCTGTATTTGCAGCTTGTATGTGTTTGAAATGCCCAAGCGAGGGATTGTTTTACACCGATAAAACGGAATCCTATTCTGTCTTGTCTGTCATTTTGAGTCTTTTAAAATCCTCCCTCCTCGCCTACAAGCTTTGCAAAGACAAGATAGTCTGTCTCACCTTTGTGTCCTCCAACCTGCCACCCCCACACAACCCACAATAAATAAATTGACTTCTGAACTGCATCTTGTTTGAGCTGTCGGACACGCGTGGCCTGGGAGATGCGTGTTTGACGCTTCTGGACCCAGATGACCTCTCCTGGCCCTCCAGATCGCTGACCCCACGTATCCGTGAAACGCCCCAAACCTGGGTTTTCCTGGAGAGCCCAGACCCAGCCTCTACTACGTCAGTCAGTCAGTCAGCGAGCTGTTGTTCAGCCCCAAGTGTGGGCCAGAAATTGGTAAGCACCCATTGATAGGAAGTGAAAGCCCATCTCAGTCTGAAGGGGGAGACGTGTAAGCAAGGATCTGCGGGCAAACATACCGTGGCTAGAATAAGCTGGAGATAACAAAGGGAAGGACTAGAAGGGGCCCATTTAACAGGAGGGAGAGAAGATGGAGAGAATTCCAGGCATGGGGAACAGCCAGTGAAAATGCTCAGTGACTTGTGTTTTTTATAGGAGGATCATGGCAATGACCAAGCACAAGCAGGCGACCAAAGGGGATTAAAAGGGAACCAAGAAGAAAGTGGTCCATCCATTATTAAAAAAAGGTGGTAGGCTGTCAAGGCGCCGGCTATGCTTGCTAGACACAATATCGGCAAGACCCCAGACAGAAACTAAAGGGCTGAAAATTGCCTCTGATGGTCTCAAGGGGTGCATTTTTCAAAAGTGGCTGCTGATCTACGCAATGACGGCATTGCTTTTCTTGGGTTTAAGCTGATCACTGAAGATGCTCCGGTTTAAATTGGCTCCTTTTCACAGAGTGGCCCTTAGTGATGCAAGTTTTCCTCATAGTAAAAAAATGGCGGCCTATGATTGGATCCCATGTTGATGTCAAAACCACCAGTGGCTACTCATTCCTCTCTGGTGTTGGTTCTACCAAGAAGTACAACCAGCAGATCCTTAAGACTTTTATGGTTAGCACCAAGTCCATCAAATATGAAAGGAGGGGAAAATGACAGAAATCATGATCTGGGAGACAAATGACCTGAAAAAAGTTATCAAGGGGGCAGCTGGGTAGCTCAGTGGATGGAGAGCCAGGCTTAGAGATGGCAGGTTCTAGGTTCAAATCTGGCCTCAGACACTTCCCAGCTGTGTGACCCTGGTTAAGTCACTTGACCTCCATCCACTCTTCTGCCTTGTAACCAATACACCGTAGTGATTCCAAGACAGGCAAGGATTAAAAAAAAAAGTTACCAATAAACTGACTCCATACAGCACTGGAGATATGTAGAAAAGATTTTCCATTTACCCAAGTTGAAATTGGGAAAACGATTAGAATTTCATCTTGCTGGTGGTGGTACTGGCAAATCTTCTGGAGCTGAAACCAGCAGAGAAATAAAATGTGGGAGGCGAGAAGAGGCCAGCTCATACAGGGCCAGAGGCTTCCTGTACTTGATTCTGGAGGTAATGGGAAGCTACTGGAGTTTATTGAGTAATCGAGTAAGCTTCAAGCTCAGTTTGACAACTGATTAGATGAATTGCAGTGGGGAGAAATTTGAAGCAGGGAGACGAATCAGAAAGCTGTTTGGCAATCATCTAGGTGGAAAGTGATGAAGGACCCGCACCAAAGTGGGGCTCAGAGGCGAGATGGGAGTGGAGCTCTGTGAGAGGAGCTTTAAGGACAGAAATGATCCCACGTGACAACTGTTTGGCTGCGAGCTGATGAAAGAGAGCGAGGAGGCAAGGGTGACTCCGAGGTTGCACGACTGGGTGACTTGGATGGTGTCTGTAGTTTTATGGAAGTTTGAAAGGAGGGAGGGCTTGGAGAGAAAGATAATGAGTTCATTTGTGGACATGCTGAGCTTTAGATATCTATAGAACATCTAGTTCAGATGCCAAATAGGCCATTGGAGATGTGAAAGTGGGGTTCATTAGAGAAATCAGGTTTGCATAAGTAGATCTGTGAATCCTTGGCATTGAATCCATGAGAGCTGATGAGATCAAGCGAAATTGCACAAAGAGAGAAGAGAAGGGAAGAGAAGAGAAGAGGATGGGAGAGGAGAGAAGAAAGAAGAGAAGAGAGAGAAGAAAAGAGGAGAGAAGAAAGAAGAGAAGAGAGAAGAGAAGAGAAAAGAGGAGAGAAGAGGATGGGAGAGGAGAGAAGAAAGAAGAGAAGAGAGAGAAGAAAAGAGGAGAGAAGAAAGAAGAGAAGAGAGAAGAGAAGAGAAAAGAGGAGAGAAGAGGATGGGAGAGGAGAGAAGAGAGAGAAGAGAAGAGAAAAGAGGAGAGAAGAAGAGAAGAGAAAAGAGAAGAGGATGGGAGAGGAGAGAAGAAAGAAGAGAAGAAAAGAGGAGAGAAGAGAAGAGAAGAGAAGAGGACACCCACAGTGAGTGGGCATGACCTGCATGAATGAAGATCCAGCCAAAGGGTCTGAGGAGGAGAATCAGGAGGGAAGGGTGTCCTGGAAACTCAGAAGAGATCATAGAGGAAAAGAGTCTGCATGATTGACATCAAAAGCTGCATCCATGCAGAGAGGTCAAGAAGGATGAGACCCAAGAACAGACCATTAGGTTTGTCAGTTAAGAGACTATCGGTAGCTTTGGAGAGAGTGAGAGGAGAGCCAGTGGAGGCTTACATTGCCTTCTCAAGTTGTCTAGCCACAAAAGGGGGAAGGAAAGAGGATGTTAGCTATGAGATGGTTAGACCAAGTGATGGTTTTTCAAGAATGAGGGAGACATGGGCATATTTGCAGTCAGTACGAAGTAGCCAATAGTTGGAACAAGGAGCAACTGCGTGGCTTAGTGGATAGAGCACCATGTGGCTGCAGATGGGAGGTCCTGGGTTCAAATCTGGCCTTCCTAGCTGTGAGACCCTGGGCAAGTCATTTTAACCCCGGTTGCCTAGCCTTTATGACTCTTCTGCCTTGAACATATGCTTAATTCAATTCCAAGACAGATGGTCAGGTTATTATTTTTAAAAATTAAAAAAAAAATAGGTGGGTCAGATTGGAGATAAGTGAGAGTAAGAGTGATAGAGAGAAGACAGAGTGAAATGGGATCACTTGTGCCTGCTGAGAGCTCACCTTGGCAAGGAGAAGAGCCACCTCATGTGAGACATCAGATTATGCCGGGGGCCAAGCAGGGACGACTCCCCCACAGGACAGCTCTGCTCAGCCTGTGAACACTTGGAGCCGTGGCTGCCAAAACTTCCCAGATCATTTTGGGATTTGGCAGGAGCATCCGTGAAAGTGAGAATGCCTTTCTGTCATCGGCTTAGAGCAGCCAATGGGAAATGTCGCCTCCTTACAGTTTGCCATGCAGACTACACAGCGCCCATGTTCCCCAGCCTGAGGACACTCGAGGAAGGGTGAAGGATGATATGAACTGATTTGAACTCTGAGGCTCCCGTGCTTACAGTCCCAGGCTAGTCTTGCTTAGGATTACCATTCTTGATCAGGTTGTTAACAGCCAGGTTCTGCTCCTTCAGAAACTTGTCTCACTGTAGAGGAAAGCTAAAGCTTTTAACTCATCATAGACTTGGCCTCAGACACATCCTAGCTGTGTGACCTTGGGCAAGTCACTTCACTTTTGTTGCCTAGAGCCCTCCCTGCTCTTCTGCCTTAGTATTTGGATGCTAAGACAGAAAGTAAGGGTTTAAAAGAAAGAAAGACAGACCTCCAAGGTCATCTAATCCAAATGAGGAGTTAGAAGACATACCTTCAGAACTTAATTAGCTCACTCCTTCATTTTTCAAAAGAGGAAACTGAGGCTGACGGAGGCACCCAAATCCCACCCATTCAGTTGCTTTCTCTGCAGACATCAATGCAGAGTAGCTTGGAAAAGAGTAACATATTTGGATCAGGAAACAATATAGGAAAATGTAGAGCAAGTCAGTCCCAAAATGGTGATTTTTTAAACTGGTAAACCTGACTGTTTGGGGCCTGAGCAAGAACTACACCCTTCATGGATGCCTAACGAGAGCCTGAGATGCCTCCAAACTCATAAGCTTTCTTGGGATATTCATTTAGCAAATTCAGTCTGGATCAAGCTCCTCCTAACTAGAAGGGCAGTGTGGAGAGAGAGATGTACTTAGAACCTGTGTGATCTTCAGCGAATGGTTCGTGTCTCTGCGCTTGCGTTTCCTCACGTGGCAAATGAAGGGCTTGGACTAGAGGGACTTAGTCCTAGATTTGGATCCTATAAGTAAAGCCTGGTCTTTCCCTCTGCTTGCTGTGGGCCAGGCAAGGAAGAAAATGAAAAGAGGCTCTTTTAGCTTGCGGGAGGGCCAGACGTGAACATAATTAACCCTTGGAGTTTTGAGAGACCTTATTGGTCAATGCAGAAGAAACAAAACTGATACCAATAACTTCTACATCTTACAAATGATCCCTTCATGAACAAACATCTAAGGGCCTGCCGTGTGCCAGGTGTGCAAGGTCTTCGTCCAAATACCAAGGGCAATAAGCGCTACTCTCAAGGAAGTTCAGTGGCAAAAGATCATTTGGGGGAAATTACACGGAGTATCTCAATTGAGCTTTGGAGGGTTTGGGGATGAGGACATTGTATTGGCCACGAGCCTCTCAGTTCTGAGTTAGGCTGATCCTTGGAAAGGGCCAGACTCTTGGGACCCAAACGCAAAGGCTTCCTTTCCATCATGGTAGGCATTGCCAGAGGTTGCCTGCCTGGCATAGCCTTCATGCATTCTGGATCATCTTCACGTCAATAAGAGGCAGCTGTGGCACCATGTCTGCTCTAGAGAAGATGAGCAACGTTCCTCTGAAAGGGTCATTAAGCTCCCATTGTGTGCCAGACAATTCTGCATGTTTCGAAAACAGACCCGAGCTTGTGTTCCACTCAAGCAGCTGTTGCTTGTCTCTGTTAGAAACAGATCCATGGCTTCATGGGGTGCTCTTGACTTACACGGAATTGGATTGAAGTGAGGCAGAGTTTGTTCAAAGTCGTCAGCCTCGCTCTCTTCCAGAGTCATCCAAGGCCAGTGGCAGGATAGACGTCTGGATGACCAAGCTCTAAGCACCTCATAGCACCTGCTTCAGCCATCTTTATGCCATTGGACCAAGTTGTTCTCATCCACCCCCCTTTTTGAAAAGAAATATTTATTTTAACAGTTTTCCAAAGATCCAGCTTGTCTCCCTCCTTTCTTCCCCCTCCCCGCCCCCCTAGAGCTGACAGCCAATTCGATCTGGGTTATATATATATTGTTACTAGTAGAGACGTCAGTTACATTTGATCGTGCTACAATGTATCTGTCTCTGTGTACAGTGTTCACTTGGTTCTGCTCCTTTCACTCTGCATCAGTTCATGGAGGTCATCCAGTTCACATGGAATCCCACCAGTTCATGATTTCTTACCACACAACAGCATTCTATCCCCATCATATGACACAGTTTGTTCAGCCATTTCCCAATTAGGGACACCCCCTCAGTTTCTGGTTCTTTGCCACCATGAAAAGAGCAGCTGTAGAGGTTTTTGTGCAAGTGTCCCCCCTTCTCCTGGAGGAAGTCTTCACGTGCTTGGGGCAGACACCCTCCTTGCTCACCAAGAGATGGTTGGCCAGATGTGAGCACTTCTTGGAGCCACAGCTGAGAGTTTCGTGAAGGGGGAACCCCAAAGACAGAGGAGCAGCCCTGAAAAGGGCTGGGCAAGCTCTCGCTCTGGAGCTGCTGG